>NW_027513934.1:0-115461 GCF_048772815.1 Callospermophilus lateralis
AATCAGCTCGTTTGCCCCTCATTTGTCTAAAGTCAGGGTAGCCTGGACACCGTTTCTGTGAACCAGGAGTGAACAAATAAGCCTGCCGTTAATACTTCTGTGTTTCTCCAATTTGAGGCCTACTGAGTTTAGGTATCGATTCTTTAGGTGATTTAGAGTCATGCGAAAACACAAGCACCTCTGCAGGGCTTTGAAGAACTCATTTGACCCATGGAATCCCTATTGTCATTTGATGGAGTGCAGGAACCTAACAGAGGAAGGCAAGAGACCTCATCCACAATGAATGAAATTTTTTGCCATTTTGGTTTTGGAAGCTCACATGGGATCATTCTTAAGATCCATCAGGTGCTGAGAATCTAAGTCACAGCCACACACAGGCCCAAGAGGCTGATAAAGACACATCCCTTTCCTAAGCAATTAAGCAAAGAGCCACAGGTGAGGCCCATTCATTTCCATTTGAAAACTGTTTTCTTCAGGCTTCACAAAGGGGTGGCCTGAGGCAAAGACCTTCCTGACATTCAGTGAGACACAACAATAAGTAAGCAAAAGGCCCAAAGCAGGGTTTCTGCACTGAGACTTTCCTGGTCACACTGATATCTGAGTTTTCTTGATGCTCGCCATTCTCTTCAGCTATCCAGTACATGGCCATGTCACAGAGCTTGGAGGTGATACATATTTTGGACACAAATCCATGAGCCTATTCTGGAGAGTGGCCAGAATTCAGGAAGAAAACTACAACTTAGAAAGATAGCAGGTGTTGCACATCGATAAGACAAGCTGCAGTCCATTCATATATTGGGCATGGGAAGATTTATACTAGACAGGACACATCCGTTAATGCATTCTCTTTTCTAATGTCTACAACAACGGACACAGTGGGATACACAGAAACAGAAACACTCGACGTGTCAAATGACTTACTAGAAACTGTCCACTCCAAACCAAACAAACCGCCTTTTCTATCTATTCTCAGAACATGAGACAAAACAACAAACCCACACCCACTCCCACAAAGGCACCTCCTTCCCCCAAGTAGGTCTGTGACTATCCGGAGTGTCCTCTGACTGGTGGGCCATACTATGTTCCCCCGAAATGGCCTGTCTTCTCTCAGATCTTGTTTCCTTGACCAACTCTGTGAAGATGTCAGGAAAAAGTGGTTAGCCACTACCTGTTTTCTCAGGAAAGGTCCATCTTCAGAGCTCTCCTGGCATTTGGCCATCCTCACATCATTAGGTACCAAGAAAACTGACTCTGTCCTTGGTAAATCCAAACAAGTGAGCCCACTGGGACTGGGACTGGGGACTGCCTCTGGGTGCCTGGCTTCTTGTATACCAAGTTCAGAGAGTTCCATCACCAAGGAAATGAGGTATGTCACATTCTTTGGAACTGAATGAGGTCACTGCCTTGGCAACCACTTTGTCCTAACAGTTGCTTCCAAGGGTAACATAAGATGGAGGTTGCCCCTACTTCCTGTGACACTTTCATAAGGTAGAATGTATATCACCATTGGCACCCGGAAACAGCTCTCCACTCAGCCCTGGTTTGGTCCATCTTCTGTACAATAAGAAGAGAGAGAGGCAGATTCAGACACATCCCTTCATCCTGACCAGGTTGTTTGCCATGGAAGATGACTTTTGCTCTCTCAGGTGCTTCATACCTGCCTACAACTTCTCCAGGTATCATTTGTGCATGGACATTTGAGGTTCTCATCAGGTGGAAGGTCCCCAACTTTCCTGTATTGTAAGAACCACTCGGTCCCTGCTCTTCTGTAAAATGATTGAGGGAACAGTGTATACTTGGGGTCAAATACAGGTTTGATTTGGGTTATGAGTGATTCTGTGTGATGAGTAATGGTATTGGGAACCTGCAGAATTTACAAGAATATTGAGGTGAAATACAAGTAGGAAAACAGAAATCTAGGTATGATTTGAAGCCCAGAAGGGTTTTGCCCTTGATTGGGATACTTAGCTTTGAATGATGTTCTGCAAAGATGCCTCAGATAATTCGATATACAACGGCATAGGACCTTGTACATTGGATGATTGAATTTAGAAGAGAACATCCAGTCAAAAAGGGATATTCAGTAGGATTAGGAAGATAGTCGGTAGGTTTAGGAAGAAGAGTGAGTATAGGATTTGGACCAAAAGTTCTTTAGCAATAGACTTTCGGTTGTTGAGTGAATGTAAATGTCAGCACATATGAAGAGTCAGTCACTATGTTGAACTGGGGAAAATATGTAGAAAAGCAGATATCAATAGAAAAATTACGAAATCAGGCAAAGTATAAAGTGAGTGATAGAATTAGACATTTTTAACAGGGTTGAGTTTGAATATATAAATTAGGAAAAAAACAAATATGTAGTCACCAATAGGATTGACAATTGACAGCATTAGGCAACCTGGGCATGGATGTTTTTAGAAATCCATGTTCACTTTCCATTTAGGCTTTGGTACAATCATAAGTGTGACCTTTCCATTTTTTGTCCAGAATATTACTGTGATAATGAGGTGACATGAGTATTTCTTTCACCATTTCTGGGAGCAATATATTGAAGGTGTAAAATGAGAATCGGGGGTACAAAGAGGTGTACCCTATTTCCAGGAATATAGAGAAAAAGCATGAATAGACCATACTGTGAATAAATAATATAACTTTTTTGAACTTTAAATAATGAATTGAACTGATATCTGAAAAATTAAAGGAAATCGTATATTGATATACAATCATTCATTCCAACCAGGTATATATGTAATGGAAATATTTGTGTTTTGGTTCATCATGAAGAGTGTATGAGTTTTGCTTCAAAATGATTATGGAAATTCAAAATAATGTGTTTGGAAAGAAGTCTCATGAAAAGACCAGTCAAGAAACCCTGACAATACACGTGTTCTGAAGCAAGAAGTGGTGAAAGTTGAAACAAATGCTTATTAATTTGTGAACTTGTGGATGAAATGTATATCCTGTGATGTGCAAAAACTGAAGAAACAATAATGTACCAGTGTCGAATACAAATGAATGACAAATTACATATCATGTCCCATAGGAGTCTACTTGCATTGATGTTAGACTGGGTCAGTTACTGTAGAATAATTAGGATTTGTATGCACCATTCACTGAAGTTAGTTTTCAGTACTAGGAAACAAATATGTATTTCAGGTGGATGAATATTTCTGATTATCATCTTGTGAAAAGTGGATTATAAATCCACATACATGAACATGAATGAATTTAGAGAGTGTATATTAGACACATATATTTCATATTTTGAAAAATTTGGAGAGTATATCTATATCTATATCTATATCTATACACACACACACACACACAAACACACACACACACACACACACACAACTCATAGATATTAAAAAGTACCAATATAAATGCCAATCGAAATTCATCAGTAAATATGTATCATCCACAAATGTAAAAATATTTATTTTACTGAACATGAGCTAATGAATAATGTTGTTCTACTAGGACGCTCTCCTATAAGTTGAATTTTCATTTCCGACAGCATTTAGGAGGAGTGAACTCTTCTCACAATTTGTATCTGCCAAGACAGCCACCTCACAAAAATGTACGTGTGATACCTAGTAGGATTCTATATATGCATATAAATATACATGTGTGAATTGACTACAGAAAAAGGAAACAAAAATTCACATATTTGTTAAGTTTAAAACACATGGAGAATATTTCAAATAAATTTGACTAGATTTATAACTCCTACCTTATATAATGCAAATGTCAAGTCCAACTATACAACATGTCTCCACTGAAGTACTTGTATTTCTAATGTGTTGGGTTAATTTTCTCCATTATATTAGGATGAATAGTCTGAGTCTACTAGGTATGGGTTAGTGTCAGGGATTCAGTATTTCGAATGGAAAATTGGAAAATGAATCCAATGTGTATGTAAATATATGCTGCACAAATATCCTCCCGCTCTCTTCCAGAACAATGCCTTGACATTACCTTCACCCCAAGTAAGACACAATTAGAGGAGAAGAGTTACAAAATCAGTGAATACATATCTGGAATGGAAAATGCTCAGGAGTTCACAACCTTGGAGGTGGTAGAGGAGTTTCCAAAACTAAGGGACAGGGTAAACCCTCCACAAACATGGAGCTCTGCTGGCCTAAAAACTTTTTGAGAAACTGCCTCTGAGCTTCCACACTTGAAATATATGTTGTTTTCAGGAGATTTGGCTTCCCCTGTAGTGAGAACATCAAAGCTGGGTCTGCATCTATGTGACCTGGAGGACATGGTTTCTTATTTTCCAATGAACAAGATGAAGCAGTGCTGAATCCTCTCTTTGTAGGTAAACTGAGGCCACTGGGGACTAAGTGTCTCCCCGTGTGGACTGTGAAGCCATTTGGTCCTCTTCCACTTTTTGTGGTGTTTTTGCTGCTGCACTGTGAGTTTGGTATTTGTTTCACGAAATACTAGGAGCTAAACTGGGACACAGTGCTGGAGGGAGTTCTGTCACGTGTGGTGGGTCAGGGTCTGCAAGAGAATGCACCAACTAGGCTCCTATCTCTCACAGCTTGCCCCATTGCCCCCTTGTCCATATCAACCTGATTCTTAATTTTCCTCTGAAAACTCTCCATATAACAAGATGCCTTTACATATAAGGGTCTGTTGGCTGCACCATGTCAGTTACAAGCCATTTGGAATCCAATGGTAGATCCACATGGCCCTACCACGGATGTTTTATCAAACACCTCCCCACCACTGCTCTAGACCCACTACTCAGCAGGCTCCAAATTTCTGGCATCTCTGTTCTACACCATTTTTCATGAAACTCAGTAAATCAAGGCACTGTCTGGTATACTCATGATCAGCAACAGGACATCCAATGTTTCTCCAGTGCAACCTGGTCATAGGAATTTCAAAAATTTCATGGTATTTATCTAGCCATTTTTCAAGCATGAAGTTGGAGGCACTGTGGGTTTCAATTCACTCAGCAAACATTAAATGGTGAGGAAGCTCATTTCAATGAAATCTCTGGAGAACTCTCACAGGCATGGCTTCCCAAAGAGTGGACAAAATGTCACATTAGGCCAGGCCCATTGAGGTCTACAATGTGAGGTCCATGTGTGTTTTGTCTCTCAACTATGGCTGCCATTTCTTTAAGAATAAAATCATGTGATATCCTTGCTGAGATTCCCAGGCCTCTGTGGAAATCCACCCAGGGATAGGTCTCAGTTTCCAAGAGCGACTTTCATGCATGGCCTCTTAAAATCCCAACAAAATTCATGGCAATGCTTCTCTGAGTTCAGTTCCAAAACCCAGTCTCTAAGGGGAATCACACCAGAGTTCAAGCCCACGTGGACCCAGTCATTTTTTCCAATGCCACACAAATGACCAAAATTAAAACCAAAACACTCCCACATGGCCCTCATCTTATTTCATATAGTCAATCATCTTAACCTCTGGCTGGAGGTTTCCATGAGGGGCGCAGCCCAAGACAGTGTCCAAAATCAGCTCGTTTGCCCCTCATTTGTCTAAAGTCAGGGTAGCCTGGACACCGTTTCTGTGAACCAGGAGTGAACAAATAAGCCTGCCATTAATACTTCTGTGTTTCTCCAATTTGAGGCCTACTGATTTTAATTATCGATTCTTTAGGTGATTTAGAGTCATGCAAAAACACAAGCACCTCTGCAGGGCTTTGAAGAACTCATTTGACCCAAAGAATCCCTATTGTCATTTGATGGAGTGCAGGAACCTAACAGAGGAAGGCAAGAGACTTCATCCACAATGAATGAAATTTTTTGCCATTTTGGTTTTGGAAGCTCACATGGGATCATTCTTAAGATCCATCAGGTGCTGAGAATCTAAGTCACAGCCACACACAGGCCCAAGAGGCTGATAAAGACACATCCCTTTCCAGGAAGAAAACTACAACTTAGAAAGATAGCATGTGTTGCACTTCGATAAGACAAGCTGCAGTCCATTCATATATTGGGCATGGGAAGATTTATACTGGACAGGACACATCCATTAATGCATTCTCTTTTCTAATGTCTACAACAACGGACACAGTGGGATACACAGAAACAGAAACAATCGCCGTGTCAAATGACTTACTAGAAACTGTCCACTCCAAACCAAACAAACCGCCTTGCCTATCTATTCTGAGAACATGAGACAAAACAACAAACCCACACCCACTCCCACAAAGGCACCTCCTTGCCCCAAGTAGGTCTGTGACTATCCGGAGTGTCCTCTGACTGGTGGGCCATACTATGTTCCCCCGAAATGGCCTGTCTTCTCTCAGATCTTGTTTCCTTGACCAACTCTGTGAAGATGTCAGGAAAAAGTGGTTAGCCACTACCTGTTTTCTCAGGAAAGGTCCATCTTCAGAGCTCTCCTGGCATTTGGCCATCCTCACATCATTAGGTACCAAGAAAACTGACTCTGTCCTTGGTAAATCCAAACAAGTGAGCCCACTGGGACTGGACTGCGACTGCCTCTGGGTGCCTGGCTTCTTGGATACCAAGTTCAGAGAGTTCCATCACCAAGGAAATGAGGTATGTCACATTCTTTGGAACTGAATGAGGTCACTGCCTTGGCAACCACTTTGTCCTAACAGTTGCTTCAAAGGGTAACATAAAATGGAGGTTGCCCCCGCTTCCTGTGACACTTTCATAAGGTAGAATGTATATCACCATTGGCACCCCGGAACAGCTCTCCACTCAGGCCTGGTTTGGTCCATCTTCTCTACAATATGAAGAGAGAGATTCAGATTCAGACACATCCCTTCATCCTGACCAGGTTGTTTGCAATGGAAGATGACTTTTGCTCTCTCAGGTGCTTCATACCTGCCTACAACTTCTCCAGGTATCATTTGTGCATGGACATTTGAGGTTCTCATCAGGTGGAAGGTCCCCAACTTTCCTGTATTGTAAGAACCACTCTGTCCCTGCTCTTCTGTAAAATGATTGAGGGAACAGTGTATACTTGGGGTTAAAAACAGGTTTGATTTGGGTTACGAGGGATTCTGTGTGATGAATAATGGTATTGGGAACTTGCAATATTTACAAGAATATAGAGGTGAAATATAAGTAGGAAAACAGAAATCTAGGTATGATTTGAAGCCCAGAAGGGTTTTGCCCTTGATTGGGATACTTAGCTTTGAATGATGTTCTGCAAAGATGCCTCAGATAATTCGATATACAATGGCATAGGACCTTGTACATTGGATGATTGAATTTAGAAGAGAACATCCAGTCAAAAAGGGATATTCAGTAGGATTAGGAAGATAGTCGGTAGGTTTAGGAAGAAGAGTGAGTATAGGATTTGGACCAAAAGTTCTTTAGCAATAGACTTTCGGTTGTTGAGTGAATGTAAATGTCAGCACATATGAAGGGTCAGTCACTATGTTGAACTGGGGAAAATATGTAGAAAAGCAGATATCAATAGAAACATTACGAAATCAGGCAAAGTATAAAGTGAGTAATAGAATTAGACATTTTCAACAGGGTTGAGTTTGAATATATAAATTAGGAAAAAAACAAATATGTAGTCACTAATAGGATTGACAATTGACACATCAGGCAACCTGGACATGGATTTTTTTAGAAATCCATGTTCACTTTCCATTTAGGCTTTGGTACAATCATAAGTGTGACCTTTCCATTTTTTGTCCAGAATATTACTGTGATAATGAGGTGACATGAGTATTTCTTTCACCATTTCTGGGAGTAATATATTGAAGATGTAAAATGAGAATCAGGGGTACAAAGAGGTGTACCCTGTTTCTAGGAACATAGAGAAAAACCATGAATAGACCATACTGTGAATAAATAATATACCTTTTTTGAACTTTAAATAATGAATTGAACTGATATCTGAAAAATTAAAGGAAATCGTATATTGATATACAATCATTCATTCCAACCAGGTATATATGTAATGGAAATATTTGTGTTTAGGTTTATCATGAAGAGTGTGTGAGTTTTGCTTCAAAATGATTATGGAAATTCAAAATAATGTGTTTGGAAAGAAGTCTCATGAAAAGACCAGTCAAGAAACCCTGACAATACATGTGTTCTGAAGCAAGAAGTGGTGAAAGTTGAAACAAATGCTTATTGATTTGTGAACTTGTGGATGAAATGTATATCCTGTGATGTGCAAAAACTGAAGAAACAATAATGTACCAGTGTCGAATACAAATGAATGACAAATTACAGATCATGTCCCATAGGAGTCTACTTGCATTGATGTTAGACTGGGTCAATTACTGTAGAATAATTAGGATTTGTATGCACCATTCACTGAAGTTAGTTTTCAGTACTAGGAAACAAATATGTATTTCAGGTGGATGAATATTTCTGATTATAATCTTGTGAAAAGTGGATTATAAATCCACATACATGAACATGATTGAATTTAGAGAGTGTATATTAGACGCATATATTTCATATTTTGAAAAATTTGGAGAGTATATCTATATCTATATCTATATCTATACACACACACACACACACACACACACACACAAACACAAACACTCACAGACATTAAAAATACCAATATAAATGCCAATCGAAATTCATCAGTAAATATGTATCATCCACAAATGCAAAAATATTTATTTTACTGAACATGAGGTAATGTATAATGTTGTTTTACTAGGACGCTCTCCTATAGGTTGAATTTTCATTTCCAACAGCATTTAGGAGGAGTGAACTCTTCTCCCAATTTGTATCTGCCAAGACAGCCACCTCACAAAAATGTACGTGTGATACCTGGTAGGATTGTATATATGCATATAAATATACATGTGTGAATAGGCTACAGAAAAGGGAAACAAGAATTCAAATATTTGTTAAGTTTAAAAACACATGGAGAATATTTCAATTAAAATTTGACTAGATTTATAACTCCTACCTTATATAATGCAAATGTCAAGTCCAACTATACAACATGTCTCCTCTAAAGTACTTGTATTTCTAATGTGTTGGGTTAATTTTCTCCATTATATTAGGATGAATAGTCTGAGTCTACTAGGTATGGGTTAGTGTCAGGGATTCAGTATTTCGAATGGAAAATTGGAAAATGAATCCAATGTGTATGTAAATATATGCTGCACAAATATCCTCCCGCTCTCATCCAGAACAAAGCCTTGACATTACCTTCA
Organism: Callospermophilus lateralis; assembly: GCF_048772815.1. Classification (NCBI taxonomy): domain Eukaryota; kingdom Metazoa; phylum Chordata; class Mammalia; order Rodentia; family Sciuridae; genus Callospermophilus; species Callospermophilus lateralis. The sequence goes on from NW_027513934.1 coordinate 9,149, forward strand.
CCCCAAGTAAGACACAATTAGAGGAGAAGAGTTACAAAATCAGTGAATACATATCTGGAATGGAAAATGCTCAGGAGTTCACAACCTTGGAGGTGGTAGAGGAGTTTCCAAAACTAAGGGACAGAGTAAACCCTCCACAAACATGGAGCTCTGCTGGCCTAAAAACTTTTTGAGAAACTGCCTCTGAGCTTCCACACTTGAAATATATGTTGTTTTCAGGAGATTTGGCTTCCTCTGTAGTGAGACCATCAAAGCTGGGTCTGCATCTATGTGACCTGGAGGACATGGTTTCTTATTTTCCAATGAACAAGATGAAGCAGTGCTGGATCCTCTCTTTGTAGGTAAACTGAGGCCACTGGGGACTAAGTGTCTCCCCGTGTGGACTGTGAAGCCATTTGGTCCTCCTCCACTTTTTGTAGTGTTTTTGCTGCTGCACTGTGAGTTTGGTATTTGTTTCACGAAATACTAGGAGCTAAACTGGGACACAGTGCTGGAGGGAGTTCTGTCACGTGTGGTGGGTCAGGGTCTGCAAGAGAATGCACCAACTAGGCTCCTATCTCTCACAGCTTGCCCCATTGCCCCCTTGTCCATATCAACCTGATTCTTAATTTTCCTCTGAAAACTCTCCATATAACAAGATGCCTTTACATATAAGGGTCTGCTGGCTGCACCATGTCAGTTACAAGCCATTTGGAATCCAATGGTAGATAAACATGGCCCAACCACGGATGTTTTATCAAACACCTCCCCACCATTGCTCTAGACCCACTACTCAGCAGGCTCCAACTTACTGGCATCTCTGTTCTACAACATTTTCATGAAACTCAGTAAATCAAGGCACTGTCTGGTATACTCATGATCAGCAACAGGACATCCAATGTTTCTCCAGTGCCACCTGGTCATAGGAATTTCAAAAATTTCATGGTATTTATCTAGCCATTTTTCAAGCATGAAGTTGGAGGCACTGTGGGTTTCAGTTCATTCAGCAAACATTAAATGGTGAGGAAGCTCATTTCAATGAAATCTCTGAAGAACACTCACAGGCATGGCTTCCCAAAGAGTGGACAAAATTTCACATTAGGCCAGGCCCATTGAGGTCTACAATGTGAGGTCCATGTGTGTTTTGACTCTCAACTATGGCTGCCATTTCTTTAAGAATAAAATCATGTGATATCCTTGCTGAGATTCCCAGGCCTCTGTGGAAATCCACCCGGGGCCTAGGTCTCAGTTTCCAAGAGGGACTTTCATCCGTGGCCTCTTAAAATCCCAACAAAATTCATGGCAATGCTTCTCTGAGTTCAGTTCCAAAACCCAGTCTCTAAGGGGAATCACACCAGAGTTCAAGCCCACGTGGACCCAGTCATTTTTTCCAATGCCACACACATGACCAAAATTAAAACCAAAACACTCCCACATGGCCCTCATCTTATTTCATATAGTCAATCATCTTAACCTCTGGCTGGAGGTTTCCATGAGGGGCGCAGCCCAAGACAGTGTCCAAAATCAGCTCGTTTGCCCCTCATTTGTCTAAAGTCAGGGTAGCCTGGACACCGTTTCTGTGAACCAGGAGTGAACAAATAAGCCTGCCATTAATACTTCTGTGTTTCTCCAATTTGAGGCCTACTGATTTTAATTATCGATTCTTTAGGTGATTTAGAGTCATGCAAAAACACAAGCACCTCTGCAGGGCTTTGAAGAACTCATTTGACCCAAAGAATCCCTATTGTCATTTGATGGAGTGCAGGAACCTAACAGAGGAAGGCAAGAGACTTCATCCACAATGAATGAAATTTTTTGCCATTTTGGTTTTGGAAGCTCACATGGGATCATTCTTAAGATCCATCAGGTGCTGAGAATCTAAGTCACAGCCACACACAGGCCCAAGAGGCTGATAAAGACACATCCCTTTCCAGGAAGAAAACTACAACTTAGAAAGATAGCATGTGTTGCACTTCGATAAGACAAGCTGCAGTCCATTCATATATTGGGCATGGGAAGATTTATACTGGACAGGACACATCCATTAATGCATTCTCTTTTCTAATGTCTACAACAACGGACACAGTGGGATACACAGAAACAGAAACAATCGCCGTGTCAAATGACTTACTAGAAACTGTCCACTCCAAACCAAACAAACCGCCTTGCCTATCTATTCTGAGAACATGAGACAAAACAACAAACCCACACCCACTCCCACAAAGGCACCTCCTTGCCCCAAGTAGGTCTGTGACTATCCGGAGTGTCCTCTGACTGGTGGGCCATACTATGTTCCCCCGAAATGGCCTGTCTTCTCTCAGATCTTGTTTCCTTGACCAACTCTGTGAAGATGTCAGGAAAAAGTGGTTAGCCACTACCTGTTTTCTCAGGAAAGGTCCATCTTCAGAGCTCTCCTGGCATTTGGCCATCCTCACATCATTAGGTACCAAGAAAACTGACTCTGTCCTTGGTAAATCCAAACAAGTGAGCCCACTGGGACTGGACTGCGACTGCCTCTGGGTGCCTGGCTTCTTGGATACCAAGTTCAGAGAGTTCCATCACCAAGGAAATGAGGTATGTCACATTCTTTGGAACTGAATGAGGTCACTGCCTTGGCAACCACTTTGTCCTAACAGTTGCTTCAAAGGGTAACATAAAATGGAGGTTGCCCCCGCTTCCTGTGACACTTTCATAAGGTAGAATGTATATCACCATTGGCACCCCGGAACAGCTCTCCACTCAGGCCTGGTTTGGTCCATCTTCTCTACAATATGAAGAGAGAGATTCAGATTCAGACACATCCCTTCATCCTGACCAGGTTGTTTGCAATGGAAGATGACTTTTGCTCTCTCAGGTGCTTCATACCTGCCTACAACTTCTCCAGGTATCATTTGTGCATGGACATTTGAGGTTCTCATCAGGTGGAAGGTCCCCAACTTTCCTGTATTGTAAGAACCACTCTGTCCCTGCTCTTCTGTAAAATGATTGAGGGAACAGTGTATACTTGGGGTTAAAAACAGGTTTGATTTGGGTTACGAGGGATTCTGTGTGATGAATAATGGTATTGGGAACTTGCAATATTTACAAGAATATAGAGGTGAAATATAAGTAGGAAAACAGAAATCTAGGTATGATTTGAAGCCCAGAAGGGTTTTGCCCTTGATTGGGATACTTAGCTTTGAATGATGTTCTGCAAAGATGCCTCAGATAATTCGATATACAATGGCATAGGACCTTGTACATTGGATGATTGAATTTAGAAGAGAACATCCAGTCAAAAAGGGATATTCAGTAGGATTAGAAAGATAGTTGGTAGGTTTAGGAAGAAGAGTGAGTATAGGATTTGGACCAAAAGTTCTTTAGCAATAGACTTTCGGTTGTTGAGTGAATGTAAATGTCAGCACATATGAAGAGTCAGTCACTATGTTGAACTGGGGAAAATATGTAGAAAAGCAGATATCAATAGAAACATTACGAAATCAGGCAAAGTATAAAGTGAGTGATAGAATTAGACATTTTCAACAGGGTTGAGTTTGAATATATAAATTAGGAAAAAAACAAATATGTAGTCACCAATAGGATTGACAATTGACAGCATTAGGCAACCTGGACATGGATGTTTTTAGAAATCCATGTTCACTTTCCATTTAGGCTTTGGTACAATCATAAGTGTGACCTTTCCATTTTTTTGTCCAGAATATTACTGTGATAATGAGATGACATGAGTATTTCTTTCACCATTTCTGGGAGCAATATATTGAAGATGTAAAATGAGAATCAGGGGTACAAAGAGGTGTACCCTGTTTCTAGGAACATAGAGAAAAAGCATGAATAGACCATACTGTGAATAAATAATATAACTTTTTTGAACTTTAAATAATGAATAGAACTGATATCTGAAAAATTAAAGGAAATCGTATATTGATATACAATCATTCATTCCAACCAGGTATATATGTAATGGAAATATTTGTGTTTTGGTTTATCATGAAGAGTGTGTGAGTTTTGCTTCAAAATGATTATGGAAATTCAAAATAATGTGTTTGGAAAGAAGTCTCTCATGAAAAGACCAGTCAAGAAACCCTGACAATACATGTGTTCTGAAGCAAGAAGTGGTGAAAGTTGAAACAAATGCTTATTAATTTGTGAACTTGTGGATGAAATGTATATCCTGTGATGTGCAAAAACTGAAGAAACAATAATGTACCAGTGTCGAATACAAATGAATGACAAATTACAGATCATGTCCCATAGGAGTCTACTTGCATTGATGTTAGACTGGGTCAGTTAGTGTAGAATAATTAGGATTTGTATGCACCATTCACTGAAGTTAGTTTTCAGGAAACAAATATGTATTTCAGGTGGATGAATATTTCTGATTATAATCTTGTGAAAAGTGGATTATAAATCCACATACATGAACATGAATGAATTTAGAGAGTGTATATTAGACGCATATATTTCATATTTTGAAAAATTTGGAGAGTATATCTATATCTATATCTATATCTATACACACACACACACACACACACACACACACAACTCACAGACATTAAAAATACCAATATAAATGCCAATCGAAATTCATCAGTAAATATGTATCATCCACAAATGCAAAAATATTTATTTTACTGAACATGAGTTAATGTATAATGTTGTTCTACTAGGACGCTCTCCTATAGGTTGAATTTTCATTTCCAACAGCATTTAGGAGGAGTGAACTCTTCTCACAATTTGTATCTGCCAAGACAGCCACCTCACAAAAATGTACGTGTGATACCTGGTAGGATTCTATATATGCATATAAATATACATGTGTGAATAGGCTACAGAAAAGGGAAATTCACATATTTGTTAAGTTTAAAAACACATGGAGAATATTTCAATTAAAATTTGACTAGATTTATAACTCCTACCTTATATAATGCAAATGTCAAGTCCAACTATACAACATGTCTCTGGAGAACCTTTGGATGTCCTGTTGTTTATCATGAGTATACTAGACAGTGCCTTGATTGACTGTGTTTCATGAAAATGATCTAGAACAGACATGCCAGTAAGTTGGTGCCTGCTGAGTAGTGTGCCTAGAGCAGTGGTGTGTATGTGTGTCATAATACATCTCTGATGTGTCCATATGGATTTGCCATTGGCTTCCAAATGGCTTGTGACAGACATGGTGAGGTCAGCAGACACTAATATGTAAGGGCGTCTTGTTATATGGAGAGGTTTCATGGCAATGTTAAGAATCAGGTTGCAATAGACAAGGGAAAATGATATGTGGGATAGAAGCCTGGTTGGTGCATTCTCCTGCAGACCCTGGCCCACCACATGTGGCAGAACTCCATCCAGCACTGTGTCCCTTTTGAACTCCTTGTATTTCGTGAAGCAAATACCAAACTCCCAATGCAGGAGAAAGAAAAACCATGAAAAAGTGGAGGATGACCAAATGGCTTCACAGCCCAGATGGGGAGAGACTTAGCACGCACTGGTCACATTTTACTTAAAAGAGAGAATTCACCACTGCTGCCTCATGTTCATTAGAAAATAAGAAACCATGTCCTCCAGGTCACATAGAATCAGACCCAGCTTTGATGGTCTCACGACAAAGGAAGCTAAAGCTCCTGAAAACAACATATATTTCAAGTGCCCAACCTCAGAGGCAGTTTATCAAGAAGTCCTTTAGGCCAGCAGAGCTCCATGTTTGTGGAGTTTTTAACCTGTCCCTTACTTATGGAAACTTCTCTACCACATCCAAGGTTGTGAACTCCTGAGCATTTTCCATTCCAGTTATATATTCACAGATTTTATAACTCTTCTCCACTAATTGTGTCTTACTTGGGGCGAAGGTAATGTCAAGGCATTGTTCTGGATGAGAGAGGGAAAATATTTTGTGTAGCACATATTTGATAGACATTGGATTCTTTTTCCTATTTTCCATTCAAAATACTGAATCCCTGACACTAACACATACCCTACTAGACGCTGACTACTAATCCTAATATGATGGAGAAAAATAACCCAAATAGAACAGAAATACAAGCAGGTCAGAGGAGGCATGGTGTATTTTTGAACTTTTCTTTTGCATAATAAATGGTAGGTGTTATAAATCTAGTGAATTTTTATTTGGAATAGTTTTTCATGTGTTTTTAAAATTAACAAATATGTGAATCCCTGCCTCCCTTTCTCTGTAGCCTATACAGCACATGTATTTTTATATGTACATATTGAATCCTACCTGGTATCACACGTACATTTTTGTGAGGTTGCTGACTCGGCAGATATAAATTGTGTGAAGAGACTACCCCTCTTAAACGCTGTTGGAACTAAAAATTCAACCTATGGGTGAGCTTCCTAGTACAACAACATTATACATAATTCCATGTTCAGTAAAGTATATATTTTTGCATCAGTAGATGTTATATATTTCATTATAAATTTCATTTGGCATATATTGCTACTTTTTTATGTTTCTCTGTGTGTTTTTTTGGTATATATATATATATTTATATATATATATATATATATATATATATATATATATATACTCTCCTGATTTATCAAAACATGAAATATATGTGTCTTATATACACTCTCTACATTCATACATTCTTTCATGTATGCATGAGGAAATATAATCAACTTTTCTCAAGATTATTATTGGAAATATTCATCCACATGAAATACATATTTGTTTCCTTGTACTGACAACTCACTTCTGTGAATGGTGCATACAAATCCTAATAATTCTACAGTATCTGACCCAGTTTAACATCAATGCAAGTAGATTCCTATGGGACATGATGTGTATTTTGACGTTCATTTATATTCAACACTGCTACATTAATATTTCTGCAGTTTTTGCACATCATAGGATATATATTTCATCCACAAGTTCACAACTTTATAGGTATTTTTTCACTTTTAATCATTTCCTGCTTCAGAACACATGTATTCCTCCCGGTTTCTTGACTGGTCTTTTCATGAGACTTCTCTGCAAACACATTTTTTTTAATTTCATAATCAGTTTTGAAGCAAAACTCACACACTTTTTATGATAAACCATAAATCTAATATCACCATTAGAAGCATAACTGTTTGGAATGGATGATTGTATATCAATATTAGGTTTCCTGTATATTTTCAGAAATCAATTCAATCCATTATTTAAAGTTTGAACCAGTTATATTATTTATTCACAGTATGGTCTATTCATGCATTATCTCTATATTCATAGGCACAAGGTACACCTATTTGTACCCCCAATTAATTTATACGTCTTCAAAATATTGCTTTCCTACATATTTTACCCAGTTCATCATTGTGACTGACTCTTCACATGTGCTGACATTTACATTCACTCTCTACCTGAAACCCTATTGCTAAAGAACTTTTGGTCCAAATCCTATACTCACTCTTTTATCTAAACCTACCGCCTATTTTCCTAATCCTACTGAATATCCCTTTTTGACTGGATGTTCTCTTCCACATTCAATCATCCAAATTAGAAGGTCCTATGCCATAGTATATTGATTTAACTGAGACAACTGTGCAGGACATAAATCAATGCTAAGTATCCCAATCAAGAACCCAATGCCCTTCTGGGCTTCAAAACTTACCTAGATTTCTGTTTTCACACTTATATTTCACCTATATATTCTTATAAATATCACAGGTTCCTAATACAAATATTCATTCCAGAGAATGATTCCTAACCCAAATTGAACATGTTATTAACCCTAACCATACACTTTTCCCTCAATCTAATTTTACAGAAGAGCAGGGACAGAGTTGGTCTTACAATACAGGAATATAGGCGATCTTCCAGCTGCTGAAAACCTAAAAGGTCCATGCTGAAATGATCCTTGGAGAAGATGTAGGCAGCTATGAAGGACATGAGAGAGCAAAAGTCATCTTCCATGGCAAACAACCTGGTCAGGTTGATGGGATGTGTCTGAATTAGCCTCTCTCTTCCTAATGTAGAGAAGATGGACCAAACCATGCCTGTGTGGAGAGCTGTTCCCCGGTGCCTATGGTTGATATACCATTCTAACATATGAATGAGTCACAGCAAGTAGAGGCAGCCTCCATCTTTTGGGAACCATGTAAGCAACTGTTAAAACAAAGTGGTTTCCAAGGCAGTGACTTCATTCAGATCTTGAAGAAAGTGACATCACCTTACAGTTTTGGTAATGAAAGTCTGTGATCTTGGGATCCAGGAAACCAGGCACACAGAGTCAAACCCACTCCATGTCCCAGTGGGCTCACTTGTTTGGATTTAACAAGACAGAGTCACTCTTTCTTTGTACCTACTGATGTGAGGACAGCCAAATGCCTGGAAACTATGAAGACTGGCCTTTCCAGAGAAAGCAGGTAGTTTCTCACCATGGGCTCCAGACAACTTCACAGAGTTGGCCAAAGAGACCAGATTGGAGACAGGACACGCCATTTTGGGGGAACATAGTATGGCCCACAAGTCAGAGGACACTCCGGATAGTCACAGACCTACTTGGGGAAAGGAGGTGACTTTTTGGGTGTGAGTGTGAGTTTGTGGTTTTGTCTCATGTTCTGAGAATAGTTAGGAAAGCTGGTTTGTTTGTTTTGGAGTGGACTGTGTCTAGTAAGTCCTTTGACAAGGTGAGTGTTTCTGTGTCTATATATCATACTGTGTCCGTGATTGCAGACATTAGAAAAGAGAATGCATCAATGGATGTGTCCTGTCTACAAGAAAGCTTCAAAGCATTCATCCTGTGCAATTAATGAATGGACTGCAGGTTGCCGTATGGATGGGCAACTCCTGCCATCTTTCTAAATTCCTGTTTTCTTCCTGAATTCTGGACACTCTCCAGAATACGCTCATGATTTTGTGTCCAAGATATGTACCACCTCCATCTCTGTGACATGGCCATGTACTGGATAGCTGATGGGAATGGCGAGTATCTCAGAAAACTCAGATATCAGTATGCCCAAGAAAGTCTCAGTGGAGAAACCCTGCTTTGAGCCTTTTGCTTACCTATTCTGTTGCCCTGAATGTCAGGAAGGTCTTTGCCTCAGGCCACACTTTGTGAAGCCTGCAGAAAATAGTTTTCAAATGGAAAAGAATGGTCATTACCTGTGCCTCTTTGCTTAATTGCTTTGGAAATGGATGTTTCTGAATCAGCCTCTCAGCCCTATGTGAGGCTGTGGCTTAGATTCACAGCACATGATGGGTCTAAAGAAAAATCCCATGTGTGCATCCCAAACCAAAATGGACAAAAGAGCTGTCAGAGTAGTTCTTACAATACAGGAAAGTTGGGGACCTTCCACTTGATGAGAACCTCAAATGTCCATGCACAAATGATACCTGGAGAAGTTGTAGGCAGGTATGAAGCACCTGAGAGAGCAAAAGTCATCTTCCATGGCAAACAACCTGGTCAGGATGAAGGGATGTGTCTGAATCTGAATCTCTCTCTTCTTATTGTAGAGAAGATGGACCAAACCAGGCCTGAGTGGAGAGCTGTTCCCGGGTGCAAATGGTTGATATACATTCTACCTTATGAAAGTGTCACAGGAAGTAGGGGCAACCTCCATCTTATGTTACCCTTGGAAGCAACTGTTAGGACAAAGTGGTTGCCAAGGCAGTGACCTCATTCAGTTCCAAAGAATGTGACATACCTCATTTCCTTGGTGATGGAACTCTCTGAACTTGGTATCCAAGAAGCCAGGCACCCAGAGGCAGTCCCAGTCCCAGTCCCAGTGGGCTCACTTGTTTGGATTTACCAAGGACAGAGTCAGTTTTCTTGGTACCTAATGATGTGAGGATGGCCAAATGCCAGGAGAGCTCTGAAGATGGACCTTTCCTGAGAAAACAGGTAGTGGCTAACCACTTTTTCCTGACATCTTCACAGAGTTGGTCAAGGAAAGAAGGTCTGAGAGAAGACAGGCCATTTTGGGGGAACATAGTATGGCCCACCAGTCAGAGGACACTCCGGATAGTCACAGACCTACTTGGGGGAAGGAGGTGCCTTTGTGGGAGTGCGTGTGGGTTTGTTGTTTTGTCTCATGTTCTGAGAATAGATAGGAAAGGCGGTTTGTTTGGTTTGGAGTGGACAGTTTCTAGTAAGTCATTTGACACGGCGAGGGTTTCTGTTTCTGTGTATCCCACTGTGTCCGTTGTTGTAGACATTAGAAAAGAGAATGCATTAATGGATGTGTCCTGTCTAGTATAAATCTTCCCATGCCCAATATATGAATGGACTGCAGCTTGTCTTATCGAAGTGCAACACATGCTATCTTTCTAAGTTGTAGTTTTCTTCCTGGAAAGGGATGTGTCTTGGTTTTGATTTTGGTCATTTGTGTGGCATTGGAAAAAATGACTGGGTACACGTGGAGTGAACTCTGGTGTGATTCCCCTTAGAGACTGGATTTTGGAAGTGAACTCAGAGAAGCATTGCCATGAATTTTGTTAGGATTTTAAGAGGCCACGCATGAAAGTCGCTCTTGGAAACTGAGACCTAGGCCCCGGGTGGATTTCAACAGAGGACTGGAAATCTCAGCAAGGATATCACATGATTTTATTCTTAAAGAAATGGCAGCCATAGTTGAGAGTCAAAACACACATGGACCTCACATTGTAGACCTCAATGGGCCTGGCCTAATGTGACCGTTTGTCCACTCTTTGGGAAGCCGTGCCTGTGAGAGTTCTCCAGAGATTTCATTGAAATGAGCTTCCTCACCATTTAATGTTTGCTGAATGAACTGAAATCCACAGTGCCTCCAACTTCATGCTTGAAAAATGGCTAGATAAATACCATGAAATTTTTGAAATTCCTATGACCAGGTGGCACTGGAGAAACATTGGATGTCCTGTTGCTGATCATGATTATACCAGACAGTGCCTTGACTTACTGAGTTTCATGAAAATGGTGTAGAACAGAGATGCCAGTAAGTTGGAGCCTGCTGAGTAGTGGGTCTAGAGCAGTGGTGGGGAGGTGTTTGATAAAACATCCGTGGTAGGGCCATGTGGACATACCATTGCATTCCAAATGGCTTGTAACTGACATGGTGCAGCCAGCAGACCCTTATATGTAAAGGCATATTGTTATATGGAGAGTTTTCAGAGGAAAATTAAGAATCAGGTTGATATGGACAAGGGGGCAATGGGGCAAGCTGTGAGAGATAGGAGCCTAGTTGGTGCATTCTCTTGCAGACCCTGACCCACCACACGTGACAGAACTCCCTCCAGCACTGTGTCCCAGTTTAGCTCCTAGTATTTCGTGAAACAAATACCAAACTCACAGTGCAGCAGCAAAAACTCCACAAAAAGTGGAAGAGGACCAAATGGCTTCACAGTCTACACGGGGAGACACTTAGTCCCCAGTGGCCTCAGTTTACCTTCAAAGAGAGGATTCAGCACTGCTTCATCTAGTTCTTTGGAAATAGGAAACCATGTCCTCCAGGTCTCATAGATGCAGACCCAGCTTTGATGATCTCACTACAAAGGAAGCCAAATCTCCTGAAAACAACATATATTTCAAGTGCAAAACTCAGTGGCAGTTTCTCAAAAAGTTTTTAGGCCAGCAGAGCTCCATGTTTTTGGAGTGTTTACCCTGTCCCTTAGTTTTGGAAACTGCTCTACCACCTCCAAGGTTGTGAACTCCTGAGCATTTTCCATTCCAGATATGTATTCACTGATTTTGTAACTCTTCTCCTCTAATTGTGTCTTACTTGTGGTGAAGGTAATGTCAAGGCATTGTTCTGGATGAGAGCACTAGGATATTTGTGCAGCATATATTTACATACACATTGGATTCATTTTCCAATTTTCCATTCGAAATACTGAATCCCTGACACTAACCCATACCTAGTAGACTCAGACTATTCATCCTAATATAATGGAGAAAATTAACCCAACACAATAGAAATACAAGCACTTCAGGGGAGACATGTTGTATTGTTGGACTTGACATTTGCATTATATAAGGTAGGAGTTATAAATCTAGTCAAATTTTAATTGAAATATTCTCCATGTGTTTTTAAACTTAACAAATATGTGAATTCTTGTTTCCCTTTTCTGTAGCCTATTCACACATGTATATTTATATGCATATATAGAATCCTACCAGGTATCACACGTACATTTTTGTGAGGTTGCTGCCTTGGCAGATACAAATTGTGAGAAGAGTTCACTCCTCCTAAATGCTGTTGGAAATGAAAATTCAACCTATAGGACAGCGTCCTAGTAGAACAACATTATACATTAACTCATGTTCAGTAAAATAAATATTTTTGCATTTGTGGATGATATATATTTACTGATGAATTCGATTGGCATTTATATTGGTACTTTTTAATGTCTGTGAGTGTTGTGTGTGTGTGTTTGTGTGTGTGTGTGTGTATATATATAGATATGGATATAGATATAGATATAGATATAGATATACTCTCCAAATTTTTCAAAATATGAAATATATGTGTCTAATATACACTCTCTAAATTCATTCATGTTCATGTATGTGGATTTATAATCCACTTTTCACAAGATTATAATCAGAAATATTCATCCACCTGCAATACATATTTGTTTCCTAGTACTTAAAACTAACTTCAGTGAATTGTGCATACAAATCCTAATTATTCTACAGTAACTGACCCAGTCTAACATCAATGCAAGTAGACTCCTATGGGACATGATATGTAATTTGTCATTCATTTGTATTCGACACTGGTACATTATTATTTCTTCAGTTTTTGAACATCATAATATATACATTTGCCAAGGCAGTGACCTCATTCAGTTCCAAAGAATGTGACATACCTCATTTCCTTGGTGATGGAACTCTCTGAACTTTGTATCCAAGGAGCCAGGCACCCAGAGGCAGTCCCAGGCCCAGTCCCAGTGGGCTCACTTGTTTGGATTTACCAAAGATAGAGTCAGTCATTCTTGGTACCTACTGAAGTGGGATTACCAAATGCCTGGAGAGCTCTGAATAGGGAGCTTTCCTGTGAAAGCAGGTAGTGGCTCTCCACTTTTTTCTTACAACTTTACAGAGTTGGCCAAGGAAAACAGATCTGAGAGAGGACAGGCCATTTCGGAAGAACAGAGTATGGCCACCAGTCAGACGACACTCTGGTTAGTCATACACCTATGGGGAAGGAGGTGCCTTTTTGGGAGTGGGTGTGGGTTTGTGGTTTGTCTCATGTTCTGAAAATAGGTAGGAATGGCGGTTTGTTTGTTTTGGAGTGAACTGTTTCCGGTAAGTCATTTGAAGAGGTGAGTGTTTCCATGTCTGTGTATCCCACTGTGCCTGTGGTAGTAGACATGAGAAAAGAGAATGCAGCAATGGATGTGTCATGTCTAGTATAAAGCTTCCCAGCATTCATCCTGCCCAATTTATGAATGGAGTGTGGCTTGCCTTATGCACGGACAACACCTAATACCTTCCTAAGTCCCTGTTTTCTTAATGAATTCTGGCCACTCTCTAGAATAGGCTCATGGTTATGTGTCCAAGATATGTACCAAATCCAAGGTCTTTGACATGGCCATGTACTGGATACCTGAATGGAATGGCCAGCATCTCAGAAAACTCAGATATCAGTGTGACCAGAAAAGTCTCAGTGGAGATACCCTGCTTTGGGCCTTTTGCTTACCTATTGTTCTGTTGCCCTGAATATCAGGAAGGTCTTTGTCTCATGCAACCCCTTTGTTAAGCCTGAAGAAAACAGTTTTCAAATGGAAATGAATGTGCATCACCTCTGGCTCTTTGCTTAATTTCATTGGAAAAGGATGTGTCTGATTCAGGCCCTTTGCCCTGTTTTAGGCTGTGACTTAGATTCTCAGCACCTGATGGATGTAAAGAAAGATCCCATATGTGCATCTATACCAAAATGGAAAAACGTTCAATCAATGTGCATGAATTATATTGCCTTCCTTTGTTAGGTTTCTGAAATCCATCATGTCAGAATAGGGATTCTTTGGGTGAAATGAGTTCTTCAAATCTCTGCAGAGGGGCTTGGCTTTTCTTATGACTCCAATTCACAAAAAGAATCTAGACCCCACAGTCAGAGAGCCTCAAATTGGAGAAGCGAAGCAGTATTAAGGGCAGGCCTATTTGATCACTCCTGGTTCACAGGAAGGGTGTCCAAGCCACCCTGACATTCGGCAAATGAGGGGCAAGGGAGCTTATTTTGGACACTGTCTTGGGATGTGCCTCTCATGAAAACCTCCATCCAGATGTTATGATGAGTATCTTTATGGTAGAAGATGAGGGCCATGTAGGAGTGTTTTGGTTATAATTGTGGTCATTTGTGTGGCAGTTGGAAGAGATGACTGGGTCCACCTGGGCATGAATTCTGCTGTGATTCCCCTTAGAGACTGAGTTCTGGAACTGACCTCAGAGAAGTATTGACATGAATTGTGTGGGGATTTTAGGAGGCCAGGAATGAGAGTTGCCATTGGGAACCTGGGATCAAGGCCCAGAGTGGCTTTCCACAGAACACTGGGAATCACAGCCAGGATATTACATGATTTTATTCTGAAAGACTTGGCAGGCATAATTGAGATTCAAAACACACTTGGACCTCGCTTTGTAGACCGGAATGGGCCTGGCTTCATGTGACTTTTTGGCCACTCTTTGGGTAGACTTGCCTGTGAGAGTGCTCCAGAGATTTCCCTGAAATTAGCTTCCTCACCATTTAATGGTTCCTGAATGAATTGAAACCAACATTGCCTCCAAATGCATCTGTGAAAAAATGCTAGATAATTACCATGAAATTTTAGAAATTCCGATGACCAGCTGGCACTGGAGGACCTTTGATGTCCTGTTGATGATCATGAGTATACCAGACAGGGCCTTGATTGACTGGGTTTCATGAAAATGGTGTAGAACAGAGATGCCAGTAAGTTGGGGCCTGGTAAGTAGTGGGCCTAGAGCTGTGTTATGCAAATGTGTGATAAAACATCTGTGGTGGGGCCATGTGGATCTTCCATTGGCTTCCAAATGGCTGTGACTGACATGGTGCAACCATCACACCCATATATGTAAAGGCATATTTTTATATGGAGAGGTTTCAGGGCAATGTTCAGTATCATGTTGCTATTGTCAAGGGGGCAAGCTACTTGAGATAGAACCCTGGTTGGTGCATTCTCCTGGAGACCCTGCCAACCACACCTGACAGAACTCCCTTCAGCACTGTGTCCCATTTGAACTCGTTGTATTTCATGAAGCAAATACCAAACTCCCAGTGCAGCAGCAAGAAACACCACGAAAATTTGAGGATGACATTGGTTTCACAGTCCACACGGGAAGACCCTTAGCCCTCAGTGGCCACAGTTTACCTACAAAAAGAGAATTCATCACTGCTGCCTCATTTTTATTTGAAAATAAGTAACCATTTCCTCCAGGTCACATAGATGCAGATCCAGCTTTGATGGTTTCACTACAAATAAAGCTAAAGCTCCTGACAACAACATATATTTCAAGTGCCCAACCTCAGAGGCAGATTCTCAAAAAGTCTTTTGGCCAGCAGAGCTCCATGTTTGTGGAGTGTTTACCCTGTCTCTTACTTTTGGAAACTCCTCTACCACCTCCAAAGATGTGAAATCTGGAGCATTTTCCATTCTAGATATGTATTCACAGATTTTCTAACTCTTCTCCTCTAATTGTGTCTTACTTGGGGCGAAGGTAATGTCAAGGCATTGTTCTGGAGGAGAGTGGGAAGATTTTTCCGTAGCATATATTTGCATACACATTGGATTCAGTGTCCTATTTTCAATTCAAAATACTGAATACCTGACTCTAACCCATACCCTACCAGACTCTGACTACTAATCCTAATATGATGGAGAAAAATAACCCATAAAGAATAGAAATACAAGCAGTACAGAGTAGGCATGGTGTATAGATGGACTTGCCTTTTGCATGATACAGAGTTGGAGTTATAAATCTAGTCAATTGTTTGTTGAAATAGTTGTCCTTGTATCTTTAAGGTTAACAAATATGTGAATTGATGTCTCCCTTTCTCTGTATTCTTATATGCACATATAGATTCCTATCTGGTACCACACGTACATTCTTGTGAGGTGGCTGACTTGGCAGATACAAATTGTTAGAAGAGATCACTCCTACTAAACCCTGTTGGAACTGAATATTCAACCTATGGGTGAGCTTGCTAGTTGAACAGCATTATACATAAATCCATGTTCAGTAAAATGAATATTTTTAGATCTGTGGATGGTATATATTTTATAATGAATTTTGATTGACATATATATTGCTACTTTTTTGTCTGTGTGTTTGTTTTATGTATATGTATATATATGTATATATATATGTGTATATATATATATATATATATATATATATATATATATATACACTCTCCAGATTTTTCAAAATATGAAATATATGTGTCTTATATTCACTCCCTAAATTCATTCATGTTCATGTATGTGGATTTATAATCAACTATTCACAAGATTATTCTCAAAATATTCATCCACCTGAAATTTGCCCAATGCTCTCAAATGTCAATCCTATTTGTGACTACATATTTGTTTCTTCCTAAGATTATATATTTAAACTCAACCCTGTTCAAAATGTCTAATCCTATCACACACTTTATACTTTGCCTGATTTTGTAATGTCTCTAATGATATATGCTTTCCTACATATTTTCCCCACTTCATCATTGTGACTGACTCTTCACTTGTGCTGACATTTACATTCACTCTCTAATCGAAATCCTATTGCTAAGAAACTTTTGTTCCAAATCTTATACTCACCCTTCTTCCTAAACTTACTGACTATCTTCCTAATGCTACAGACTATCCCTTTTTGACTGGATGTTCTCTTCTACATTCAATCATCCAAGTAAACGTGGTGCGAGCTTCAGAGGAGGAGAGTACCAACAGGCTATCTCATGCAACATCAAAGGGTTTATTGGGTGTCCAGAATGCTGGGCTTCAGAGCTCACCTGAATAGAGCAGATAGCCCTGAGAATAGCTGAAGTAGAGCTTATATACTTTCCCTGGAGAGAGAAGGGAGGGAATTGTATTGATGGGTCAGGGCGAGTGGGCGGTTTGCATGCAACTGGGAGAGGGAGTACATTCTGCAATTTGGCAGCTGGGAATAGAACATTCTGGGAACAAATTTTGCAAACATTTCTCAAGATTTCAACAGCGTTCTGTTAAGCATACAGAAAAACAAGATGTGACAAGTACCTATTTTATTAATATTTCATTCCCCACTTCTTCTTCTGGCTAATTTTAATCATACAAATGATCATTGGAGGGTGTCACATTCAATGTCTGCTAGTGGGGTATTACCATAAGTTTAACTCCTCCAATTTGAGCCTGGAGAAAAGATATTACACGGTTGAGCAAACAGGGTTTTATAGTTAGCAATAATATGAGGATTATTATTGGACCGGCCAGGGTTGATAAAAACGTAGTTAACCAGGGGGACTTTGTGAACCAAGACTCAAGCCACCCTTTTGGGCCCTCTCTCATTTGTTGATGCTCTTCAAGGTGTCTTTTAAATTTACTCATAGATTTTATTACGACTCCAGTATAGTCAGCATAAAAACAACATTCTTCCCTCAATGCAGCACAAAGCCCCCCTTCTCTAATGAAGAGGAGGTCCAACCCTCAACTGTTCTGTAAAACAACTTCAGAGAGAGAGGTTAAAGTTTCATGCAAAGCCCTGAAGGAGGTTTCTAATATCTTACTTTTGCTCTATTGCTGCTTCTAATTGGGTCATCTTTTGTGTCCCATGGACAATGCCACTGGTTCCTCTGCCCACCCGTGCAGCAACTCCTATTCCTAATAGGATGGCTAAAGTGAGGGATATATGTTCCCAGTGGAACCGGTTGTATGCCCCCCCTATTTGATCTTCAAATGAACCTGCATCATGATAGAGCACTCTGGGAAACATCTGCACCATTACACAATTTATCACATATCCTGATCATTTCATGAAAACATAAACGATGTTTAAGTATATAGAATTATGCTGTTGTAGGCACTGACAAAGCAAGGCACCAAAGATAGCACTCAAGAGAGGGAAACAGTCCTATTTGGTTGCAACCGGATTCAGAGGGCATTGCTTATATTGTAATCAATTAATCCCATGAAACTCAAGTTTAGGTAGTTTCAGAATTTTGTACCCAACATATAAGGGATGGGGCTCAGAAGTTCACAGTCTTCAGAAGTTTAAAAAAGCAGTATTTGTTTCTGTTTTTCCTTCTGTTCTGGGCAAGTTAACTTTTCAAGGACACCTGGGAGGAGGAGAGCTTTTTCTTCCATTTCTTATTTTCCCCCTGCCAGCTGTTACCATGGAGCCCGGTTGGTAATTTCTTTATCTTAGAAATGTAGCCATCTCTGTGAAGCCCCAGCTGTAGGCCAGAGGACTTGTTCACATATTTTGTGAAAAACTAGTTAGGGGTTGTCTAGCTTAGAAGTACTGAGATTTTTAGCCAGTGGCCAAGTAGAACAGGGCAATACGAAAGAGAAAGTTTATCTACATTAAAGTCTTTATTGGGACTGTTTTGCTGAAAGTTCAAAACTCAGCCATGGTGAAGACTTCTGAAGAAGGTCATTTAAGACTTTTCTGTGGGCCTGGTACAGAGGGGGAAAGACGGGGAAGGTGGGGCTGAGAGCACCTCCGAGGATCTGCGAATGAGGGAAAAGAGAGATGTAAAAGAATAATGCGAAAGGGTATTGGGAATTTCCTAGCAGCAAACTTGAGCAGTAGATCAGGTAGAGCAGAGTGAAAGACGGGAGTGAGGATCCCAAAATCCTGTGAGGGACTTTAAATTTTACTAACCTGTTTTCAGTGATGACAAAGCAACTTTAAAGGCCAATTATATTACATCTTGGATAAGGGTCTCAGGGCTCTCCTCAGCTCGTTTGAGCATTGGGTTAGCTGGTAAGAGGACCTGGTGGGACCCGGTGAGGGCACTGACAGGAGATGAGAGGAATGAGTCGGTGGAGCGGTACCTATGTACCTGCTACCTCAGAGAGGGGGCGATGGTCTGAGAACTGGTGGAGCTTTGGGTTTCTGATCTAGTTATTGGAGGGGAGAAATCAAGTTGCTGAGATGGGAGTGACATCAGAGGGTCTGGAGCAGAAGGCTGAGGATAATGATCTATTGGAGAAGCATAGTTCAGGATGTGAGTGAGGGAGGGAAAAGGCTTCCACATAGGGGAATTTCCTTTCACTCTTTTGAGCACTTGCAGAAGTTAAAAAGGTCATGCAAAATTTGAGGATCTAGAGACCCCTCTGGGTGCCATAGTTTTTGGTTGTCTAATTGGTAATGTGGCCAATGCTGTGTAGTGAATTTGATGAAGAATTGGGGTTCCATCAGGCAGCCCCTGTATGCACACATTCCCATGACATACAGAAAAAGTCGGCTTTTCCCCCACACAGCCATTACTCTTTGTGGCTTTGATAGTCTGCCAGGCAAACTTAGTAATCTAGACTAGCCAACCTGCATCTGGCTCGCGTGTCCCTACATCCATAATGTTTGTTTCCATTATCTATGGTACAGAAGGGATTTAATGGTATTTTAGTGGGATCCTCTTCATCAGGGATATCACAATAGGAAATACCTATAGCCAGCTAACAAATGTCTGGGTGGAGAGATGGCCACCAGGTCCCTAAGGGGGCTGTATGCGAGATAGACCATACTTCTTTTCCAGTAGGATTTGTGATCAGCCATCACTGCTTAATGGGCTGATGAGGGTTAGGACTACTTGTAGCCAAGGGGAGAGTATATAACCTTATTCACATTGCGAATACACAATTTGAAACTGTTACCAGTCTTTTTCAGTTTCCAGAAAGATTCTGTACAGGCAGCAGGCTTGAGATGAGAGGTATGGATCCAGGAAGTGATTCTGTTTACGTTTACCACTGTAGGTGTTATAATAGCACCTGGTATGGTCCTTTTCAGCGGGGTACCAGGGATGACACCTGATATCATCTTACATAGATGAAATCTCTTACTTGATATGGATGTGGAATCCCCTGGTTCCCAGTTGGGTAGGCAGTGGCCAGCTGTTTTCACAGGTATTACTGAGTTCTTTCAAGATCTTTAAGTCTGTCAAGCAAGGGGGTGTGGAAAGGATCTTTAGGTCTTACAGTTGGGCTTAGGTCCCCTACTGGAGGAGGGCCACCATAAAGAATTTCACATGTGGTAAGGTTACTCAAAGAAACAAAGGGATTTTTTCTTGCATGAAACATTGCATAAGGCAGGAGCATAGTCCAATCTTATGCTGGTCTCTAAGCTTAATTTCGTTAAGGTCTCTTTAATAGTTCTATTCATTCTTTCTACTTGTCTTGAACTCTGTGGTCTATAAGCACAATTTAACTTCCAATTAATCCCCAGGTTCCTGGCTAACCCCTGACTTACCTGGGTCATGAACATCGGTCCATTGTCAGATCCTATTACCGGCTTAGCTTCCTCCAATGGTAGAGAGGCTTAGTCAGCAGCAGCGGAATCACTTAGAGTGTGTTGTGTGTTAGGGGACGAGGGCAGGGGATAAGGAGGGGGAGAAGAGTCCAGTAGAGTCAAATCTGTGACTCAGGGAGAACAGAGGGTGGAGGAGGAGGAGGTTGAGAGGGTTTGAGAGATCATGGGGGAAGGAGTAGGAGCAGAGGTAGGGGCAAGGAAAGGCTTCACCCATGGAGGAGGAGATTTGCAGAGGTCCTGCCAAGTTAAGATATATGGCTGTTGATCCGGATGGCTATGTGGCGCTGGCTGAAAGACAATACCTCTGACTTTTTAAATTAGTGGGAAGTAGAAAGATCCTTCTAGGGGCCATACAACTCCAAAGATGGGCCATTCTGAGGCACAGAGATTCTGCCAGGTCCAGCGTTTTACTAAAAAAAGAAAGATTCTGAGCCCTTAAGCGGACTTTGGTCCAGTGATCAAGGGTCAGGGACAGAGGCATTGACGTGCTCTGTTCCATAATGAAAGTTCCACAAACAGTAAAAGCAAGGACACACGACACAGATAAGACAAGACCATAAAGACAGGCAATGAACATCCAACACTGAGACCAGGAATGAGTAGCCGGCAAAACCCAATGGTATGGCAATAACGAATCTAAAAGAAAATATCACTGAGTCGAGAAGACTATTGTTCCTTGATTTCCCGAGTTCTCTGCGGGGTCCTCCAGAGAGGTGCCCTTTGTCTCTGTGACATGTCTCTCAGCCACCGTCGGAGAGAGCCCAGGCTCTTCATCGCCAGCAATTTTGCCAAGCCCTAACAAGAAACCTGAAACCAGAAAGAGGCGCCTTACTTGCTCCGAGAGGAGCCCGTTGGGGTCTCTCTCTCTTCTGCCACTGCTGGAACTCAGTGGAAACTCAATATGTAAAGGTCAGGCGAGTGTCAGAGGAAGATACTACCAAGAGACTGTCTCATGCAACAGCAAAGGGTTTATTTGTGGTCCAGCATGCTGGAGCTCAGAGCTAAATTAAATAGAGCAGAGACCTCTGAGAACAGCTTAAGCAGAGCTTATATACTTTCCTTGGAGAGGGAAGAGAGGGAAGTTCAGTGATGGGTAAGGGCGAGTGGGCGGTTTGCATGACACCAAGTGAGGGAGTACATTCTGCAGTTCGGCTGTTGGGAACAGTACATTCTAGAACAAGATTAGCAAACATTTCTCAAGATTTCAACAGTGTTTTGTTAAGCATACAGAAAAACAGGAAGTGACAAGTACCTATTTTATTAATTTTATTAACCTTTCACTACCGACTATGCCTTTTTGACGTGATGTTCCTTCTACATTAATTCATGCAACGTACAAGGTGCTATGCCATTGTATATCGATTTATCTGAGACAACTCTGCAGAACGTAATTCAACACCACGTATCCCTATCAAGGGCCCAATGCCCTTCTTTGCTTCACATCAGACTTAAATTTCTTTTTTCATACATATATTTCACCTATATATTCTTCTACACATAGCAAGTTCCCAATACGATCATTCATCCAGCAAAATGATTTCTAACCCAAATCGAGCATGTTTTTAACCATAACCGGACACTGTTCCCTCAATCTAACTTTACAGAAGAGCAGGGCAGGAGTTGATATTACAATACAGAAATGTAGAAAAACTTCCACCTGCTGAGAACCTCAAAGGTCCATGCAGAAATGATCCCTGGAGAAGATGTAGGAAGCAATAAAGGACCTGAGAGACCAAAAGTCATCTTCCATGGCAAACAACCCGGTCAGGATAAAAAGTTGTGTCTGAATCAGATTTTTTTTTAATGTAGAGATCATGGACCAAACCAGGCCTGTGTGGAGATCTATTCCTGGGTGCCTTTGGTTGATATACCATTCTAACTTGTGAAAATGTCACAGGAAGTAGGGGCAGCCTCAATCTCTTGGGACCCTTGGAAGCAACAGTTAGGACAAAGTGGCTGCCAAGACAGTGCCCTCATTCAGTTCAGGAAGGAAGTGACCTCACCTCACTTTCTTGGTGATGGAACTCTCTGAACGTGGGATCCAGGAAGCCAGGCACACAGAGCCAGTCCCAGTCCCAGTCCCAGTGGTCTCACTTGTTTGGATTTACCAAGGACAGGGTCAGTATTTTTTGGTACCTACAGATGTGAGGAAGGCCCAATGCCAGGAAAGCTCGGAGGCAGGGCTTTTCATGAGAAAGCAGGTAGTAGCTCACCTTTGGCTCCTAAGAAGTTCACAGAGTTGGCCAAGGAGACAAGATCTGAGACAGGAAAGGCCATTTTGGGGGAACATATTATGGCCCACAAGTCAGAGGACACTCTGGATAGTCACAAACCTACTTAGGGGAAGGAGGTGCCTTTGTGGGTGTGGTTGTGGGTTTGTGGTTTTGTCTCATTTTCTGAGAATAGGTAGGACAGTCGGTTTGTTTCATTTGAAGTGGACTGTTTCTAGTAAGTCTTTTCACAGGGCGAGTGTTTCTATGTCTGTGTATTCCACTGTTTCCGTGGTTGTAGACATTAGAAAAGAGAATCCATCAATGGATGTGTCGTGTCTAGTAGAAATCTTCTCAGCATTCATATTGCCCCATTTATGAATGGACTGTAGCTTGCCTTATCGATGAGCAACACCTGCTACCTTCCTAAGTTTCTATTTTCGTCCTGAATTCCGGCCAATCTCAAGAATAGGCCCATGGTTTTGTGTCCAAGATATGTACCACCTACAAGCTCTGTGACATGGCCATGTACTGGATAGCTGTAGGGGATGGCGAGCATCTCAGAAAACTCAGATATCAGTGTGACCAGGACAGTCTCAGAGGAGAAACCCTGCTTTCGGCCTTTTGCTTACCTATTGTTCTGTTGCCCTGAATGTCAGGAAGTTCTTTGCCTCAGGCCACCCCTTTGTGAAGCCTGAAGAAAACAGTTTTCAAATGGAAATGAATGGGCATACCTGTGGCACTTTCCTTAATTGCTTTGGAAAGGGATGTGTCTGAATCATGCCCTTGGCCCTGTGTGTGGCTGTGGCTTAGATTCTCAGCACCTGATGGATCTAAAGAAAGTTACCATGTGTGCATCCAAAAGAAAATTCGCCAAAAGAGCAATTATTGGGAGGAAGTCTCTCGACTTCCTCTGTAAGGTTCCTGACTTCCATCAAGTGAGAATGGGATCCTTTGGGTCAAAAGAGTTCTACAAAACCTGCAGAGGCTAGCCCATTGTGCTTGGGTTTTCTCATGACTAAAATTCACATAAAGAATCTAAACCCCACAGACAGTAGTCCTCAAATTGGAGCGGTATTAACGGCAGGCCTATTTGATCACTTTTGGTTCACCGGATGGGTGTCCAGGCCACCTTGACTTTAGGCAAATGAGGGGCAAAGGAGCTTATTTGGGACACTGTCTTGGTCTGCACCCCTCATGGAAACCTCCAGCCAGATTATGATGAGTGTCTATATGAAAGAAGATGAGGGCCATATGGGAGGGTTCTTGTTTTAATTGTGGTAATTTGTGTGGTAGTTGGAAGAGATGACTGGGTCCACCAGGGCTTGAACTCTGGTGTGATTCCCCTTAGAGACTGAGTTCTGGAACTGACCTCAGAGAAGTATTGCCATGAATAGTGTTGGGATTTTAGGAGACCACGCATGAGAATCGCTTTTGGAAACTGAGATCTAGGCCCAGGATGGCTTTCCACAGAGCTCAGGGATTCTGAGCCAGGATATCACATGTTTTAATTCTTAAAGACTTGGTAGCCATAATTGAGAGTCCAAACACACATGGACCTCACATTGTATACCTCAATGGGCCTGGATTCATGTGTCCTTTTGGCCACTCTTTGGGAAGGCTTGCCTGTGAGTGTTCTCCAGAGCTTTCATTGAAATGAGCTTCCTCACCATTTAATGGTTCCTGAATTAAATGAAACCCACAGTGCCTCCAACTTCATCCTTGAAAAATGACTAGATTAATACCATGAAATTTTTGAAATCCCCATGACCAGGTGGCACTGGATAACCTTTAGATATCCTGTTGCTGATCATGAGTATAACAAACAGTGCCTTGATTGACTGAGTTTCGTGAAAATGGTGTAGAACAGAGATGCCAGTAAGTTGGAGCCTGCTGGGTAGTGGGCGTAGAGCAGTGGACTATAGGTGTGTAAATAAATATTTTTGGTAGGACCACCTGGATCTTCCATTGGCTTCCAAATCTTGCGACTGACATGGTGCAGGCAGCAGACCTTTATATGTAAAGGCATCTTGTTATATGTAGAGGTTTCAGGGCAATGTTCAGAATCAGGTTGCTATAGTCAAGGGGAAAGCTATGTGGGATAGAAGCCTGGTTCGTACATTCTCTTGCCGACCCTGACCAACCACACATGACAGAACTCCCTCCAGCATTGTGTCCCAGTTTAACATATTGTATTTCATGAAGCAAATACCAAATTCCCAGTGCAGCAGTAAGAAACACCCTGAAAAGCGGAGGATGACCAAATGGCTTCACAGACCACACGGGAAGACACTTATCTCCCAGTAGCAACAGTTTACCTACAAAGGGAGTTTTCAGACCTGCTGCCTCATGTTCATTACAAAATAAAGAACCATGTCCTCCAGGTCTCATAGATGCAGACCCAGATTGCAGAATCACATCAGTTGCAGAACCATTGATTTAAATATTGCCATACATATATTTCTTGTGCCTAACCTCAGAGGAAGTTTCTCAATAAGTCTTTAGGTCAGCACAGCTCCATGTTTCTGAAGTGTTTACCATCTCCCATACTTTTGTAAACTGTTTTACCACCTCCAGTGTTGTGAACTCCTGAGCATTTTTCATTCCACATATGTATTCACAGGTTTTCTAACTCCTCTCCTCTAATTGTGTCTTACTTTTAGCGATGGTTATGTCAAGGTATTGTTCTGGATAAGAGAGGGAAGATTTTTGTGTATCACATGTTTGCATACACATTAGATTCATTTTCCTATTTTCCATTTGAAATACTGAATCCCTGACACTAACCCATACCCTACTAGACTCTGACTACTAATCCTAATATCATGGAGAAAAAAAAACCTAACTGAATAGAAGTACAGTCCTTTTATAGGAAGCATGGTGTATATTTGTATTTGTCTTCCTCTTTATCAAGAGTATGTGTTTTAAATTTAGTAAACTTTTCATTTTAATATTTCTCCATGATTTTTTAAAGTTATCACATATGTAAATTCCTGTCTCCCTTTCTCTGTATCCTATTCAGCACATGTAATTTTTTTATGCATATACAATATCCTACCTGGTATCACACGTACATTCTTGTAAGATCACTGACTTTGGAATATAAAAATTGTGAGAAGAGATGACTCTCCCTAAATAATGATGGAACTGAAAATTCCACCTATGGGTGAGCTTCCTAGTGAAAAACACTATACATAAATCCATGTTCAGTAAAATGAATATTTTTGGATTTGTGAATGAATTATATTTCATGATGAATATCGATTGGCATATATATTGCTAAATATTAATGTGTGTGTGTGTGCATGTGTGTGTGTGTGTGTGCGTGTGTGTGTGTGTATATTCTACGGATTTTAAAAAAATATGAAAAATATGTGTCTTATTATACACTCCCTAAATTCATTCATATTCATTTATGTTCATTTAAATTCAAATTTTCACAAGATTATTCTCAGTAATATTCATAAACCTGAAATATATTTTGGTTTCCTACTACTGAAAACTTAGTTCAGTGGATGGTGCTTAAAAATCCTAATATTTCTACAGTAACTGACCCAGTTTAACATCAATGCAAGTAGATTGCTATGGGACATGATGTGTAATTTGAAGTTCATTTTTACTCAACACTGGTACATTACTATTTCTTCAGTTTATGGACATCATAGGATGTATTTTTTCATCCAGAACTTCACAAATTTTTTTGGCATTTGGTTCACTTTCAATTACTTACTACTTCAGAACACATGTATTCCTCCATGTTTCTTTACTGGTCTTTTCACTAGACTTCTTTCTAAACACATTATTTTCGATTCCATAATCATTTTTGAAGCAAAACTCACTCTTCACAACAAACCATAACCCTAATAATACCATTGCATATATAACTCGTTGGAATGATGGTATATATATCAATATAAGATTTCCAATATATTTTCAGATGCAAACTCAATCCATTATTTAATGTTGGATCCAGTTACATACTTTATTCACAATATGGTCTATTCATGCATCATCTCAATAATCATCAACACAAGGTACACCTATTTGTATCCCCAGTACTAATTTATAAGTTTCCAGAATATTACTCCCCTTTATGGTGGAAGAAATACTTATGTCACCTGATCTACATATACATTTTACCACAGTAGTATTCTGGACACAAAATGCAAAGGTCACACATATGATTGTACCAAAGCCTAAATGGAAAGTGACCATGGATTACTAAAAGCATCTATGTCCAGGGTGCCTACTGCTCTCAAATATCAATTCTATTGGTTACTACATATTTGTTTCTTCCTAAGATTATATATTTAACCTCAAGCCTGTTGAAAATATCTAATCCTATCACTCACTTTATACTTTTCCTGATTTCCTAATGCCCCTATTGATATCTGCTTTCCTACATATTTTTCCCAGTTCATCATTGTGACTGTCTCTTCACATGTGCTGACATTTACATTCACCCTCTAACTGAAAACCAATTGCTAAAGAACTTTTGGTCCAACTCCGAGACTCACTCTTCTTCCTAAACCTACTGACTATCTTCCTAATCCTACAGACTATCCCTTTGTGACTGGATGTTCTCTTCTACTTTCAATCATCCGAGGTATAGGGTCCTATGCCATTGTATATTGATTTATCTGAGACCTCGGTGCAGAACGTAATTCAATCTAAGTATACCAATCAAGGGCCCAATGCCTTTCTGGGCTTCAAATCTTTCCCAGATCTCTGATCTCATACATATATTTCACATTTATATTCTTATAAATATCACAGGTTCCCAATACCGTAATTCATCCAGCAGAATGACTCCTAACCCAAATCGAACATGCTATTAACACTAACCATACACTGTTCCCTCAATCTCACTTTACAGAAGAGCAGGGACAGAGTTGGTCTTAAAATCCAGGAAGGAAGGGTATCATCCACCAGCTGAGAACCTCAAAAGTCCCTGCAGAAATAATCCCTTGAGTAGGTGTAGGCAGGTATGAAGGATCTGAGAGAGCAAAAGTCATCTTCCATGGCAAACAACCTGGTCAGGTTGAAGGGATGTGTCTGAATTAGCCTCTCTCTTCCTAATGTAGAGAAGATGGACCAAACCATGCCTGTGTGGAGAGCTGTTCCCCGGTGCCTATGGTTGATATACCATTCTAACTTATGAATGAGTCACAGCAGGTAGAGGCAGACTCCATCTTTTGGGAACCTTGGAAGCAACTGTTAAAACAAAGTGGTTTCCAAGGCAGTGACTTCATTCAGTTCTTGAAGGAAGTGACCTCACCTTACATTATTGGTGATGAAAGTCTGTGATCTTGGGATCCAGGAAACCAGGCACACAGAGTCAAACCCACTCCATGTCCCAGTGGGCTCACTTGTTTGGATTTAACAAGACAGAGTCACTCTTTCTTGGTACCTACTGATGTGAGGACAGCCAAATGCCTGGAAACTATGAAGACTGGCCTTTCCAGAGAAAGCAGATAGTTTCTCACCACGGGCTCCTGACAACTTCACAGAGTTTGCTAAAGAGACCAGATCGGAGACAGGACACGCCATTTTTGGGGAACATAGTATGGCCCACAAGTCAGAGGACACTCCGGATAGACACAGACCTACTTGGGGGAAAGAGGTGCCTTTTTCGGTGTGAGTGTGAGTTTGTGGTTTTGTCTCATGTTCTGAGAATAGTTAGGAAAGCTGGTTTGTTTGTTTTGGAGTGGACTGTTTCTAGTAAGTCCTTTGACAACGTGAGTGTTTCTTTGTCTATATATCATACTGTGTCCGTGATTGTAGACAGTAGAAATGAGAATGCATCAATGGATGTGTCCTGTCTACAAGAAAGCTTCAAAGCATTCATCCTGTGCAATTTATGAATGGACTGCAGTTTGCCGTATGGATGGGCAACTCCTGCTATCTTTCTAAATTCCTGTTTTCTTCCTGAATTCTGGACACTCTCCAGAATACGCTCATGATTTTGTGTCCAAGATATGTACCACCTCCATCTCTGTGACATGGCCATGTACTGGATAGCTGATGGGAATGGTGAGTATCTCAGAAAACTCAGATATCACTATGCCCAAGAAAGTCTCAGTGGAGAAACCCTGCTTTGGGCCTTTTGCTTACCTATTCTGTTGCCCTGAATGTCAGGAAGGTCTTTGCCTCAGGCCACACTTTGTGAAGCCTGAAGAAAATAGTTTTCAAATGGAAATGAATGGTCATTACCTGTGCCTCTTCGGTTAATTGCTTTGGAAATGGATGTGTCTGAATCAGCCTCTTGGCCCTATGTGAGGCTGTGGCTTAGATTCACAGCACATGATGGGTCTAAAGAAAAATCCCATGTGTGCATCCAAAACCAAAATGGACAAAAGAACTGTCATGGTGGATAGAGTCTCTCGCCTTCCTCTGTAAGGTTCCTGACCTCCATTAAGTGAGAATAGGGATCATTTGGGTCAAGTGAATTCTTTAAAGTTCTGCAGAGGCTATCCCATAGGTTCGTGGGTTTTCTCATGACTCCAATTCACATCTATGTTTACAGAAGAGCAGGGACAGTGTTGGTCTTACAATACAGGAATGCAGTGGATCTTCCATCTGTTGAGAACCTCAAAGCTCCATGCAGAAATGATCTCTGGAGAAGATGTAGGCAGCTATGTAAGACCTGAGAGAGCAAAAATCATCTTCCATGGCAAACAACCTGGTCAGGATTAAGGGTTGAGTCAGAATGAGCCTACCTCTTCTTAATGTAGAGAAGATGGACCAAACCCGGCCTGTGTGGAGAGCTGTTCCCTTTTGCCTATGGGTGATATACCATTCTAACTTGTGAAAGTGTCACAGGAAGTAGGGGCAGCCCTCATCTCATGGGACCGTTGGAAGCAATTGTTATGACAAAGTGGTTGCCAAGGCAGTGATCTCATTCAGTTCCTGAAGGACGTGATCTCATCTCACTTCCATGGTGATGGAACTCTCTGAACTTGGGATACAGAAAGCCAGGCACCCAGAGCCAGTCTCAGTTCTAGTCCCAGTGGTCTCACTTTTTTGGATTTACAAAGGACAGAGTCAGTCTTTCTTGATACCTACTGATGTGAGGATGGCCAAATGCCAGGAAATCTCGGAAGAGGGGCTCTTCCTGAGAAAGCAGATAGTTTCTCACTCCTGGCTTCTAACAACTTCACATTGTTGGCCAAGAAGACCAGATCTGAGACAGGTCAGGCCATTTCGGAGCATCATAGTATGGCCCATCAGTCAGAGCACACTCCGGAGAGTCACAGACCTATTTGGGGGAAGGAGGTGCCATTGCGGGTGTGGGTTTGTGGTTTTGTCTCATGTTCTGAGAATAGTTAGAAAAGGCGGTTTGTTTGGTTTGGAGTGAACTGTTTCTAGTAAGTCGTTTGACAATGCAAGTGTTTCTATGTCTGTGTATCCCACTGTGTCTGTACTTGTAGACATTAGAAAAGAGAATGCATCAATGGATGTGTCCTGTCTCATAGAAAGCTTCCCAGCATTCATCCAGCACAATTTATGAATTGAATGCGGCTTGCCTTATTGATGGGCGATACCTGCTACCTTCCTAAGTTGCTGTTTTCTTCCTGAATTATGGCCAATCTTCAGAATAGGCTCATGGTTTTGTGTCCAAGATATGTACTACCTCCAAGCTCTGTGACATGGCCATGTACTGGATAGCTGAATGGAATGGCGAGCATCTCAGAAAACTCAGATATCAGTGTGACCAGTAAAGTCTCAGTGGAGAATCCCTGCTTTGGGCCATTTGCTTACCTATTGTTCTGTTGCCCTGAGAGTCAGGAAGGTCTTTGTCTCAGGCCAACCCTTTGTGAATCCTGAAGGAAAGATTTTTCAAATGGAAATGAATATGCTTTACCTTTGGCTCTTTCCTTAATTGATTTGGAAAGAGATGAGTGTGAATCAGCCTCTTGGCCCAGTGTGATTCTTTGACTTAGATTCTCAGTACCTGATGGATCTAAAGAAAGATCCCATGGGTGCATAAAATCCAAAATGGCATAAAGAGCAGTCATTGTTGATGAAGTATTTTGCCTTCCTCTGTAAGGTTCCTGAATTCCATCAAGTGAGAATAGGGATCTTTTGGGTCAAATGAGTTCTTCAAATCTATTCAGAGGCTATCCAATAGGTGCTTGAGTTTTCTCATCTTTCCAATTCACATAAAGAATCTGTACCCGACACTCAGTAGGACTCAAATTGGAGAAGCAGAGCAGTATTAAGGGCAGGCCTATTTGATCACTCCTGGTACACAGGAAGGGTGTACAGGCCACTGGGAATTTAGGCAAATGAGGGGCAACAGAGCTTATTTTGGACACTGTCTTGGGCTACGCTAATGCTATCAAATGTCAATCCTATTGTTGACTTCATATTTGTTTTATCCTAAGCTCATATATTCATCCTCAACCCTGTTGAAAATATCTAATCCCATCACTCACTTTATTCTTTTCCTGATTTCCTAATGTCTCTATTGATATCTGCTTTCCTACATATTTTGCCCTGTGCATCATTGTGACTGACTCTTCACTTGTGTTGACGTTTACATTGACTCTCTAACCAAAACCCTATTGCTAAAGAACTTTTGTTCCAAATCCTATACTCACTTTTCTTCCTAAACTTACCGACTATCTTTCTAATCCAACTGACTATAACTTTTTGAATGGATGTTCTCTTCTACATTCAATGATCCAAGTACAGTTCAGGTTTCTATTCAACCGGGTGAGGGAGTAGATTCTGCAGTTTGGCAATTGGGGACAGCACATTCTGGCAACAAGATTAGCAAAGAGTTCTCAAGATTTCAACAGTGTTTCGTTAAGTGTACAGAAAAACAGGAAGTGACAAGTACATATTTTATTAACCTTTCATTCCCCACTTCTTTTTCTGGCTACTTTTAATCATAAAAGTGATCTTTGTGGGGTGTCACATTCTATGTCTGCTAGTGGGGTATTACCATAATTTTAATTTGTCCAACTTGAGCTTGGAGAAAAGAAATTACATGGTTGAGGAAACAGGGTTTTATAGTTAGTAATAATATGAGGATTATTATTGGACCGGCCAGGGTTGATAAAAACGTAATTAACCATGGGGACTGTGTAAAAAAAGACTCAAACTACCCTTTCTGTGCCTCTCTCTCTCTCGTTGTTGCTCTTCAAGGCATCTTTTTAATTTACTCATAGATTTTTTTACAACTCCAGTATTGTCGACATAAAAACAACATTCTTCCCTCAATGAAGCACAAAGGCCCCCCTCTGTCATGAAAAGGAGGTCCAACCCTCGACTGTTCTGTAAAACAACTTCAGAGAGAGAGGTTAAAGATTCCTGCAAAGCTGTGATGGAGGTTTCTAAAATCTTTAAGTTTTGATCTATTGCTGCTTCTAATTGGGTCACTTGTTGTGTCCCATGGACCAGAGCAGTGGTTCTTGTGCCCAACCCTGCAGCAACTCCTATTCGTAATAGAATGGCTAAGGTGAGGGACATATGTTCCCAGCGGAACCGGGTTGTATGTCCCCCTCTTTGATCTTCAGATGAACCTGCGTCATGATAGAGCACTCTGGGAAACATCTGCACCATTTCACAATTAATCACATCTGTTGACCATTTCATGAAAACATAAACAATGTTTAAGTATATAGAATTATACTGTTGTAGGGACGGACAAGGCAAGGCACCTAAGATAGCACCAAAGACACGGAAACAGTCTTTTTTGGTTTCAACCAGATTCAGAGGGCATTGCTTCTGTTGTAATCAATTAATCCCCTGAAACCCAAGTTACGTAGTTTCAGAATTTTGTACCCAACACGTAAGGGAAGGGGCTCAGAAGTTCACAGTCTGCAGAAGTTCACAAAAAGCAGTTTTTGTTTCTGTTTTTTCCTCAGTTTGGGCAAGTTAACTTTTCAAGGACACCTGGGTGGGGGTGTCTTCCCTTTCTTTTTTTCCCCCTTCCAGCTGTTTCCATACAGCCCAGTTTGTAACTTCTTTATCTTAGAAATGTAGCCATCTCTGTGAAGCCCCAGCTCAAGGCCAGAGGCCTTTTTTTCAAATATTTTGTGAAAAACTAGTAAGGGTGTGTCTAGATCAAAAGTGCTGAATTTTTTAGCCAGTTGCCAAGGAGACCAGGGCAACACAAAAATAGGAAGTTTATCTACAGTGAACTCTTTTATCGGGATTCTTTTGCTGAAAGTCCTAAATCAGCCATGGTGAAGACTTCTGGAGAAGGTCAGTTAAGACTTTTCTGTGGGCCTGGTACAGAGGGGGACAATTTGGAAGGCAGGGATAAGAGCAGCTCTGTGGATCTGAGAATGAGGAAGGAGAGATGTAAAAGAATATTGGGAGAGGGCTTTGGGATCTTAATAGCAACAAAAACTTGAGCAATAGAACAGATAGAACAGAGGGGGAGACGGGAGTGAGATTCCAAAAAGCCTGTGAGGGACTTTAAATTCTTAGTAACCTGTTTTTAGTGATGACAAAGCAACATTAAAGGCCATTTTCATTACATCTTGTATTAGGGTCTGAGGATTCTTCTCAGCGGGTTTGAGCTTTGCATTAGGTGGTAAGAGGACTGGGTGGGACCCGGTGCGGGCACTGACAGGAGAGGAGAGGAGTGAGTGAATGGAGTGGTACCTCAGTACCTGCAACCTCAGCAAGGGAGCAATGGTCTGAGAACCAGTCGAGATTTGGGTTTTTGATCTAGATATTGGAGGGGAGAAATCAAGTTGCTGAGGTGGGAGTGACAGCAGAGAGTCTGGAGCACAAGGCTGAGGGTGAGCATCTATTGGAGAAGCATAGTTCAGGATGTGAGCAAAGGAGAGAGAAGGCCTCCACATAGCGGAATCTCCATTCACCCTTTTGAGCACTTGCAGAAGTTAAAAAGGTCACACAGAATTTGAGGATCTAGAGACCCCTCTGGGGGCCATCGGTTTTGGTTATCTAATTCGTAATATGGCCAATGCTGTGTACAGAATTTGATGAGGAGTTTGGGTTCCATCTGACAGTCCCTGTATGCTCACATCCCCATGACTTACAATAGAAGTCTGCTCTCCCCCCTCCCACAGCCGTGACTGTTTGTGGCTTTGATAGTCTGCCGGGCAAACATAGTAATCTAGGCTAGCCAACCTGCATCTGGCTCACGTGTCCCTACATCTATAATGTTTGTTTCCATTATCTATGGTACGGAAGGGATTTAATGGAATTTTAGTGGGATCCTGTTAATCAGGGATATCCCAATAGGAAAGACCTATAGCCAGCTGACAAATGACTGGGTGGAGAGATGGCCACCAGGTTCGTAAGGGGGCTGTATTCGAGATAGGCCATACTTCGTGTCCAGTAGGATTTGTGATCAGCCATCGCAGCTTAAGGGGCTGATTAGGGTTAAGACTACTGGTCGTCAAGGGGAGAATAAATATCTTCCAGGATCTTCTTTACAACCATTTGCAATGTTTCTTTTTTCTTCTTTTTTATTTCTTTTTTTGTGTGTGTGTGGGGAAGGCTTCAATACATCCTGAAAATGTATGTTCAAAGACTAGGAGTTATTTAAGTCCATACCTTACTGGCTTAATTTCAGTAAAGTCCACTTCCCAGAATTGTCCTCGTCTGGTTCCTCATAGGTGCTTTCCTGCAGGAAGCTTGGAAGTGTAAGCTTTAACCAATTAATGGACCTGACAGGCTTTTGTTACCCATTCAGTTATTTCCTTTTGCTGTGAGTAGGTTAGTGGAAAACTGTGTTCTTGATCCTTCACGAATGAATGCAGTTTCTTTGAACAAAGGTGAGTGAGTTGATGAACATTTGCTACTGACATAGTTAGAGCCATGATTATAGGAGTAGTTACTGAAGAATTAAAAAATTCCACTTGAGGGCCTTCAGGGTTAAAAGTTATTTTGGCCCAGAGCTTGGTGAGCAGAACTCTGCCCATCAATGGGGCCAGGCATTCTGGGATTACTAGGAAGGAGTGATGGATTTTTCCTTTTCCCTGGTCCATGGTCCTCGTAGTTGTCAAAGCCCGATATTTACTTCTGTTAGACTCTTGAATTAGAGACCTTTTATTCGGTAGAGGGCCCAATGGGCCTTACGGGCTGAGTATATTCACCCTGCATCTACTTCAAAGTTTATTGTGTTCCCCTCCACTTCAAAAGTTACCTTGAGGTCAGGGAGAGGATCTGAGCCCGGACTTTCTTAGTATTCCTCCAGAGTCAGAATATCTGGCTGGCATGGCTGTCTCTTTCTAGGGCACTCTTTGGCCCAGTGTCCTTTTTCTTTAGAGTAGGCACATTGATCTGAGGCCAGGGGTGGCCTCTAGTGTGTGCCCAGGTATCC
Source organism: Callospermophilus lateralis (assembly GCF_048772815.1). Lineage (NCBI taxonomy): Eukaryota > Metazoa > Chordata > Mammalia > Rodentia > Sciuridae > Callospermophilus > Callospermophilus lateralis. The sequence goes on from NW_027513934.1 coordinate 44,095, forward strand.
CTTCCTGTCTCTCTGTTTCTTAATTTCTGGCCTATTTCTTGTTGTGACCAGGACCTTAGTCAATGCCTTAGTCTGTCTTTTGTTTCTTTTATCCTCACTCAGCTCCCTTCTCTTCCTCAGTTTCTCTCTTAAAGTATACCTTCTCGGGTTCTCTGAATAAATCCCTCAAAGTCATATCTTGTAATCCATCTAAGCATTGTAACTTTCTTTTAATATCCAGGGCAGCTTTCCCAATAAAGGCCATTGTGACAGATGCCTTTTGATCCTCTGCCTGAGGATCGAAAGGAGTATGTCTCTTATATGCCTACATAATTATCTCTAAGAACATAGAGGGAGATTCATCAGGCCCTTAAATAATCTCTCTTACCTTGGCCAAATTAGTTGGTCACCTAGCGGCCACTAAGATACCCACTATTAGAGCCCGGCGATAAGTGGACAGATGCTCCCTACCTTCAAAGGTGTTGGGGTCCCAGTTGGGTCGTTTCAAGAGAAAGCCGGCTTTGAATATATTGGGAAGTTTTGTCGGTCACGCATTTGGTCCGAGGATACTTTTTTCTAGCATCCAGGAGGATTCTCTTTTGTTCCTCTGTCATGAAGAGAGTCCCTAGGAGTTGTTGGCAGTCATCTCAAGAAGGTTGGTGTGAAAACATCAATGACTTCACCAGACCTGAGAGCCAGGTTGGGTCCTCGGTAAAAGGGGGATTGTTATTTTTCCATTTATATAGGTCTGAAGAGGAGAAGGCCAATACTGGTAGGCTTGCATTTTTTCCCTATGGCCATCGTCAATCATTGGTCCTTAGGGATGGAGGGAAGCAACACGGGAGTTCCAGGGTTTTCAATCATTTGCCACCGGCGAGTTCCTTTAGCAACTCCAGGTTCCTCCAGGGGAGGAGGGGCTGTGTGTGACGCAGGGGAGTTATCTGGAGGGCCCTGGGCTGGCTTAGCGTCCTCCAATTGCAGAGAGGCTGAGTCAGCAGCTGGAGAATCACTTAGAGGGTGTTGGGGGTTGTGGGACAAGGGTAGAAGATAAGGAGGGGAACGAGAGTCCAGTAGAGTCAAATCTTGTTACTCAGGGAGAACAGAGGGTGGAGGAGGAGGAGGAGCAGAGGGGTTGAGAGATCGTGGGGGAAGGAGTAGGAACGGGGACACAGCAAGGAAAGGCTTCACCCACGGAGGAGGAGATTTGCAGAGGTCCTGCCAAGTTAAGGTATATTCCTGTTTATCAGTATGGCTATGTGGCCCTGGCTGTAAGACAATATCTCTGTCTTTTTAAATTAGTGGGAAGTAGAAAGATCCTTCTAGGGGCCATCCGAATCCAAAGGTGGGCCATTCTGTGGCACACAGAGTCTGCCAGGTACAGCGTTTTACCAAAAAAGAAACATTCTGAGCCCTTAAGCGGACTTTGGTCCATAGATCAAGGGTCAGGGACAGAGGCATTGAAGTGATCTGTCCCATAATGAAAGATACACAAACAGTAAAAGCAATGACACAGCACACAGACAAGAGAAAACAATAAAGACAGGCAATGGACGTCCAACACTGAGACCAAGACTGAGCAGGTGGCAAAACCCGATGGGCTGGCAATACCGAATCTGAAACAAAGTATCACTGAGTCGAGGAGACTATTATTCCTTGATTCCCGAGTCCTCTGTGGCGTCCCCCAGGGACTTGGTTTGTGGCTCTGTGACACGTCTGCCAGCCACCATCAAAGAGAGCTCACACACTTCATCGACAGCCATTTTGCCAAGCCCTAACCTGAAACCTGAAACCAGAAAGAGGTGCCTTACTTACCCTGAGAGTAGCCCATTGGGGTCTCTCGTTCACCACTGCTGGATTTCGGTGGAACCTCCATATATAAATATCGGAAGAGCATTGGGGGAAGAGACCACCAAGAGACTCTCTCATGCAAAAACAAAGGGTTTATTGGGGGTCCAGCATGCTGGGGCTCAGAGCTCATTTGAATAGAGCAGAGAACCCTGAGAACAGCTTAAGCAGAGCTTATATACTTTCTTTGAAGAGGGCAGGGAGGAAAGTTTATTGATGGGCCTGGGCGGGTGAGCAGTTTGCGTGCAACTGGGTGAGGGAGTACATTCTGAAGTTTGGCAGTTGGGGACAGCACATTCTGGGAAAAAGATTAGAAATCACTTCTCAAGATTTCAACAGTGTTTTATTAAGCATACAGTAAAACAGGAGGTGACAAGAATCTATTTTATTAACATTTCACTACCGACTATACTTTGCCAGATTTCCTAAAGTCTCTATTGATATCTGCATTCCTACATATTTTCCCCAGTTCATCATTGTGATTAATTCTTCACATGTGCTGACATTTACATTCACTCAATACCCGAAACCCTATAGCTAAAGAACTTTTGGTCCAAATCCTATACTCACTCTCCTTTATAAACATACCGACTATCTTCCTAATACTACTGACTATCCATTTTGACTGGAAGTTCTCTTTGAAAATCAATCATCCAAGTTACAAGGTCCTATGCTTAATACCCAATCAAAAGCCCAATGCCCTTCTGGGCTTCAAATCTTACCTAGATTTTTGTTTTCAGATTCATATATTTTACCTATATATTCTTGAAAATATCGCAGGTTCCCAATACCATTATTCATCCAGCAGAATGATTTCTATTCCAAATCAAACCTGTTATTAACCCTAACCATACACTGTTCCCTCAATCTAACTTTAGTGAAGAGCAAGGACAGAGTTGGTCTTAAAATACAGGAATTTAGGGGATCTTCCAACTGCTGAGAAACTCAAAGGTCTATGCGCAAATGATCCCTAGAGAAGTTGTAGACACCTATGAAGGAACTGAGAGAGCAAAAGTCATCTTTCATTGCAAACAACCTGGTCAGCATGAAGGGATGTGTCTGAATCAGCCTCTCTCTTCTTTATGTAGAGAAGAAGGACCAAACGAGGCCTCTGTGGAGAGCTGTTCCTGGTTACCAATGTTTGATATACCATTCTAACTTGTGAAAGTGTCAAAGGAATTAGGGACAGCCTCCATTTCATGGGACCTTTGGAAGCAAATGTTAGGACAACGTGCTTGCCAAGGCATTGACCTCATTCAGTTCCTGAAGGAAGTGACCTCACCTCACATTCTTGGTGATGGAACTCTCTGAACATGGGATACAGGCATCCAGGCACACAAATCTAGTCCCAGGCCCAGTCCCAGTGGTCTCACTTCTTTTGATTTACCAAAGACAGAGTCAGTCTTTCTTGGTATCTACTGATGTGAGGATGGCCAAATGCCAGGAAAGCTCTGAAGAGTGGCCTTTCCTGAGTAAGCAGGAAGTGGCTCACCGTTGTCTCCTGACAACTTCACAGAGTTGGCCAAGGAAACCAGATCTGAGACAGAACAGGCCATTTGATGGGAACATAGTACGGCCCACCAGTCAGAGGTCACACCCGATAGTCAGAGACCTACTTTGGGAAAGGAGGTGAATTTGTGGGTGTGAGTGTGTGTTTGTGATTTTGTCTCATGTTCTGAGAATAGGTAGGAAAGGCAGTTTGTTTGGTTTGGAGTGGACGATTTCTAACAAGTGATTTGACAAGGCGAGTGTTTTTATGTCTGTGTATCCCACTGTGTCCATGGTTGTAGACATTAGAAAAGAGAATGCAATGCATCAAAGGATGTGTCCAGGCTAGTAGAAAGCTTACCAGAATTCTTTCTGCCCAATGTATGAAAGGAATGCGGCTTGCCTTATGGATGGGTAACACCTGCTATCTTCCTAAGTTCCTGTTTTCTTCCTGAATTCTGGCCACTCTCCAGAATAGGCTCATGATTTTGTGACCAAGTTATGTACCACCTCCAAGCTCTGTGACATGGCCATGTACTGGATAGCTGAAGGGAATGGCGAGCGTCTCAGAAAATTCAGATATCAGTGTGACCAGGAAAGTCTCAGTGGAGAAACACTGCTTTGGGCCGTTTGCTAACCTAATGTTCTGTTGCCCTGAATGTCAGGAAGGTCTTTGCCTCATGCCACCCCTTTGTGAAGCCTGAAGAAAACAGTTTTCAAATGGAAATGAATATGGATCACCTGTGGCTCTTTGCTTAATTGCTTTGAAAAGGGATGTGTCTGAATCAGCCTCTTGGCCCTGTGTGAGGTTGTGGCTTAGATACTCAGCACGTGGTGGATGTAAAGAGAGATCCCATGTGTGCATCCAAAACCAAAATGGCCAAAAAGCAGTCCTTGTGGATGAAGTCTGTCCCCTTCCTCTTTAAAGTTCTTGAACTCCATCAAGTGAGAATAGGGATCCTTTGGGTCAAATGGGTTCTTCAAAGACCTGCAGAGGAGCTTGTGTTTTCTCATGACTGCAAATCACATAAAAATATATACCTGACACTCAGTTTTCCACAAATTGGAGAAGCATAGAAGTATTAACGTCTAGCATATTTGATCACTCCTGTTTCACATGAAGGGTGTCCAGACCACCCTGAATTTACGCCAATGAGGGGCAAGGGAGTTATTTTGGACACTCTCTTGGACTCCGCCACTCATGGAAACCTTCAGCCAGAGGTTGTGATTAGAGTCTATATGGAAGAAGATGAGGGCCATATGGGAGGGTTTTGGTTTTAATTTTGGTCATTTGTGTCCGGTTGGAAGACATGACTGGGACCACCTGGGCTTGAACTCTCGTGTGATTCCCCTTAGAGACTGAATTCAGAGAAGTATTGCCATGAATTTTGTTGGGATTTTAGGAGTCCACCCATGAGAATCACCTTTGGAAACTGAGATCTAGGCCCAGGGTGGCTTTCCACAGAGCCCTGGGTATCTCAGCCAGAAGATCACATGTTTTAATTCTGAAAGACTTGTCAGCCATTGTTGAGAGTCACAACACCCATGGACGTCACATTGTAGACCTCAATAGGCCTGGCTTCATGTGACATTTTGGCCACTCTTTGGGAAGACTTGCCTGTGAGAGTTCTACAGAGCATTCATTGAAATGAGCTTCCTCACCATTTAAAGGTTCCTGAATGAATTGAAACCCACAGTGCCTGCAACGTCATCCTTGAAAAATGCCTAGATAAATACCATGAAATTTTTGAAATTCCCATGACCAGGTGGCACTGGAGAAACTTTGGATGTCCTGTTGCTGATCGTAAATATCAAGACAGTGCCTTGATTGAGTGGGTTTCATGAAAATGGTGTAAAACAGAGATGCCAATATGTTGGAACCTGCTGAGTAGTGGGCCTAGAGCAGTGGTAGGCAGGTGTGTGATAAAAAATTTGTGGTGGGGCCATGTGGATCTGCCATTGGATCCCAAATGGCTTGTGACTTACATGGTGAAGCCAGCAAACCCTTCCATGTAAAGGCTTCTGGTTATATGGAGATGTTTCCGGGCAATGTTTAGAATCAGGTTACTATGGACATGGGGCCAAGCTATGTGGGATAGAAACCTGGTTGGTGCATTCTCCTGCAGACCCTGACCAACCACACATGAAAGAATTGCCTCCAGAACTGTGTCCCAGTTGAACTTCTTTTATTTCATGAAGCAAATGCCAAAGTCCCAGTGCAGCAGCAGGAAACACCACGAAAAGTGGAGGATGACCAAATGGCTTCCCAGTCCACATGGGAATACCCTTAGCCCCCAGTGGCCACAGTTTACTTACAAAGAGAGAATTCAGCACTGCTGCCTCATGTTCATTGGAAAATAAGAAACCATGTCCTCCAGGTCACATAGATGCAGACACAGCTTTGATAGTCTCACTAAAAAGAAGCTAAAGCTCCTGACAACAACATATATTTCAAGTGCCCAAACTCAGAGGCAGTTTCTCAAGAAGTATTTAGGCCAGCAGAGCTCCATGTTTATGGAGTGTTTACCCTGTCCCATACTAGGGAAACTCCTCTACCACTTCCAAGGTTGTAAACTCCTGAGCATATTATTCACAGATTTTATTACTCTTCTCCTCTAATTGTGTCTTACTTTGGGCGAAAAAAATATCAAGGAATTGTTCTGGATGAGAGTGGGAAGATTTTGTTTAGCACATATTTGCATACACATTGGATTCATTTTTCTATTTTACATTTGAAATACTGAATCCCTGACACTAACACATGCTCTGCTAGATTCTGAATACTAATCCTAATATGATGGAGAAAAATAATGGAAACAGAATAGAAATACAAGCAGTTCAGAGGAGGCATGTTGTATACTTGGACTTGCCTTTTGCATTATATAGGGTAGGAGTTATAAATCTAGTCAATTTTTTGTTGAAATAGTTTTCCATGTGCTTTTAAAGTTAACAAATATGTGAATTCCTGTCTCCCTTTCTCTGTATTCTATTCAGCACATGTATTTTTATATGCACATATAGAATCCTACCTGGTATCACACGTACATTCTTGTGAGTTACATGACTTGGTAGATACAAAGTGTGAGAAGAGATCACTCCTCTTAAACGCTGTTTGACCTGAAAATTCAACCTATGGGTGAGCTTCCTAGTTGAAAAAAGTTATACATAAATCCATATCCAGTAAAATGAATATTTTTGGATCTGTGGATGATACATATTTCACGGTGTAATTCGATTGGCATATATATTGCTAATTTTTAAAATCTGTGTGTGGATATATATATATATATATATATATATATATATATATATATATATATATATATTCTCTCCAGATATTTCAAAATATTTAATATATGTGTCCTATTATACACTCCCTAAATTCATTCATGATTATGTATATGGATTTATAATCAACTTTTCACAAGATTATTCTCAGAAATATTCATTCACCTGATATACGTATTTTTTTCCTAGTATTGAAAACTAACTTCAGTGAATGGTGCATATAAATCCTAATATTTCTACAGTAACTGATCCAGTTTCACATCAATGCAAGTAGATTCCTATGGGATATGATAAGTGTTTTGAAGTTCATTTTTATTCAAAACTAGTACATTACTATTTCTTCAGTTTATGCACATTATTGGATATATATTTCATCCACAAGTTCACAAATTTATAGGCATTTATTTCACTTTCAATCACTTTCTGCTTCAGAAAACACGTGTTCCGCCATGTTTCAAACTGGTCTTTTCATGAGACTTCTTTCCAAACACATTATTTTTGATTTCCATAATCACTTTTGAAGCAAAACTCACACACTCTTCATGATAAACCATAACCCTAGGATTACAATTAGACGTATAACTAGTTGTTATGAATGATTATATATCAATATATGATTTCTTATGTATTTTCAGATATCAATTCAATACATTATTTAAAGTGGAACCAGTTATATTATTTATTAACTGTATGGTCTATTCATGCATTATCTCTATATTCATAGTCACAGGGTACACCTATTTTTACCCTCAATACTAATTTATACGTTTTCAAAATATTCCTCAAAAAATGGTGGAAGAAATACTCATGTCACCTGATCTATATATACATTTTATCACAGTAATATTCTGGACAAAAAAATCAAAGGTCACCCTTAAGTTTGTACCAAAGCCTAAATGGAAAGTGAGCATGGATTACTAAAACCTTCCATGTCCAGGTGGCCTAATGCTCTCAAATGTCAATCTTATTGGTGACTACATTTTTGTTTCTTCCTAAGATTATATATTCAACCTCAAGCCTGTTGAAAATGTCTAATCCTATCACTCACTTTATACTTTGCCTGATTTAGTAATGTCTCTATTTATATCTATTTTCCTACATATTTTCCCCTGTTCATCATTGTGACTGACTCTTCACTTGTGCTGACATTTACATTCACTGTCTACCTGAAACCCTATTGCTTAAGAACTTTTGGTCTAAATCCTATTCTCACTCTTCTTTGTAAACCTACTGACTATCTTTCTAATCCTACCGACAATCCCTTTTTGAGTGGGTGTTCTATTCGACATTCAATCATCCAAGGTACAAGCTCCTATGCCATTGTATATAGATTTATCTGAGACATTTTTGCAGAAAATAATTCAAAGCTAAGTGTACCAATTAAGGGCCCAATGCCCTTCTGGACTTCATATCTTCCCTAGATTTCTGTTTTTATACTTATATTTCACCTATATATTCTTGTAAATATCATAGTTTCCCAATACCATTATTCGTCATGCAGAAGGATTCCTAACCCCAAATTGAACATGTTACTAACCCAAACCATACACTGTTCTCTCAATCGAACTTTACAGAACAGCAGGGACAGGGTTGCTCTTAAAATACAGGAATGTAGGGCATGTTCCACCTGTTGAGAACATCAAAGGTCCATGCAGAAATGATCCCTTGAGAAGATGTAGGCAGCTACGAAAGACCTGAGAGAGAAAAGTCATCTTCTATGGCAAACAACCTTGTCAGCATGAAGGGATGTGTATGAATCAGCCTCTCTCTTCTTAATGTAGAGAAGATGGACCAAACCAGTCCTAGGTGGAGAGCTATTCCCGTGTGCCCATGGTTTATATACCATTCTAACTTGTGAAAGTGTCACAGGAAGTAGGGGCAGCCTCCATCTCATGGGACTCTTGAAAGCAACTGTTAGGACAAAGTGGTTGTCAAGGCAATGACCTCATTCAGTTCCTGAAGAAGTGATCTACCTCACTTCCTTGGTGATGGAACTCTCTTAACTTGGGATCCAGGAAGCCAGGCACCCGGAGCCAGTCCATTCCCAGACCCAGTAGGCTCACTTGTTTGAATTTACCAAGGAGAGTGTCAGTCTTTCTTGGTACCAACATATGTGAGGATGGCCAAATACCAGGAGAGCTCTGCATAGGGGCCTTTCCTGAGAAAGTAGGTAGTGGTTCACCGCAGGCTCCTGACAACTTCACAGAGTTGGCCAAGGAGACCAGATCTGAGATAGGAAGGGCCATTTTGGGGGAACATAGTATGGCCCACCACTCAGAGGAAACTCCGGATAGTCACAGAGTTACATGGGGGAAGGAGGTGTCTTTGTGGGGTGGGTGTGATTTTGTGGTTTTGTCTCATGATCTGAGAATAGGTAGGAAAGATGGTTTGTTTGATTTGGAGTGGTCTTCTTCTAGTAAGTCGTTGGACAAGGCAAGTGTTTCTATTTCTGTGTATCCCACTGTGTCCGTGGTTGTAGACATTAGAAAATAGAATGCAACAATTGATATGTCCTGTATAGTAGAAAGATTCCCGGCATTCATCCTGCCCAATTTATGAATGGACTGCAGCTTGCCTTATCCATGGGCAACACCTGCTACCTTCCTAAGTTCCTGTTTCTTCCAGAATTCTCACCACTCTCCAGAATAGTCTCATGGTTTTGTGTCCAAAATATGTACCACCTCCAAGCTCTGTGACATTGCCATGTCCTGGATAGCTGAAGGGAACGGCGAGCATCTCAGAAAACTCAGATATCAGTGTGACCAAGAAAGTCTCAGTGGAGAAACCATGCTTTCGGCCTTTTGCTTATCAATTGTTCTGTTTCCCTGAATGTCAGGAAGGTCTTTGCCTCAGGCCACCCCTTTGTGAAGCCTGAAGAAAACAGTTTTCAAATGGAAATGAATAGGCATCACCTGTGGCTCTTTGCTTAATTGCTTTGGAAAGGGATGTGTCTGAATCAGCCTCTTGGCCCTGTGTGAGGTTGTGTCTTAGATTCTCAGCACCTGATGGATGTAAAGAGAGATCCCATGTGTGCATCCAAAACCAAAATGGCCAAAAGAGCAATTATTGTGAATGAAGTCTCTCGCATTCATTTGTAAGGTTCCTGACCACCATCAAGTGAGAATACGGATCCTTTGGTTCAAATGAGTTATGCACAGCCCTGCAGAGGCTAACCCATAGGTTTTTGGGTTTTCTCATGGCTCCAAATCATATAAAGAATCTATACCTGACAGTCAGTAGGCCTCAAATTGGAGATGCAGAGCAGTATTAACAGCTGGCCTATCTGATCACTCCTGGTTCACCGGATGGGTGTCCAGGCCACCTTGACTTTAGGCAAATGAGGGGCAAGGGAGCTTATTTTTGACACTGTCTTGGGCTGCACCCCTCATGAAAAACTCCAGCCAGAGGTTATGATAAGTGTCTATATGGAAGAAGATGAGGGCCATGTGGGAGTGTTTGGTTTTAATTGTGGTCATTTGTTTGGCGGTTGGAAGAGATAACTGGATCCACCTGGGCTTGAATTCTGGCATGATTCCTCTTAGAGACTGAGTTCTGGAATTTACCTCAAAGAAGTATTGCCATGAAATGTGTTGGGATTTTAGGAGGCCACGCATGAGATGCGCCCTTGAAAACTGAGATCGAGGGCCAGGGTGTCTTTCCACAGTGCAGTGAGAATCTCAGCCAGGATATCACATGATTTTATTTTGAAAGACTTGGCAGCCATAATTGAGAGTCTAAACACAAATGTAACTCATATTGTAGACCTCAATGATCCTGGCTTCATGTGACCTTTTGGCCACTTTTTGGGAAGCCTTGCCTGTGAGATTTCTCCAGAGATTTCATTTAAATGAGCTTCCTCACCACATAATGGTTCCTGCATTAATTGAAACGCACAGTGACTCCAACTTCATCCTTCAAAAATGGTTAAATAAATACTATCAAATTTCTGAAATTCCCATTACCAGGTGGCACTGGAGAACCTTTGGATATCCTGTTGCTGAACATGAGTGAAATAATTCCCCACGCAATGACACTTCACCGGGAGAATTCCAAATTTATTGCTAAAAGCTGTGTGCTTATATAGAACTAAGGGGGAGATGGTATGGCTTACATAAATTGCAGCAACCCGTTTATTGACAAGTTCTTTCAAATATCAGCTCCAGAGCCCAGGAATTAGTTCTCATTGGGGCTAAGGTTCCCCACAAGCGAGATTTGAAATTGGCGCTGGCGGGAGAGTTCACAAGGGCGGGAACTTTTTGTGCCACTGCAGAAATGAAGAAGGTAGGAAGAAGAAGTCCTTAGGCGCCATGTTGGGGTTTTTCTCTGCGGTATGGCTGCCATTTATTCTTTTCCCAACATTCCACCCTTTTTGTTTTCTTAGAAAGTGGGGTGTCGTTTGTCAGATTTGGCTGCTTCCTGCTGTGTGGGGGTGGTGTGGGGCCTAGAAAGAGAAGTGGAGGAATGCTCAGGGGGCAGGTATGGGGATATCATGGCAGCCAGAAATAAAACCCAGTGGCTATAGACAGCTATTTTCATAGGGGTGAAGTCAATGAATGTTCCCTGAAGCCAAAGATGTCGATGGCATGGAACCAGTCCTGGATGGAAGAGATTGTTGGTATCAGCCACTGGTCCTGTAACAGAGACTCAAGGAAATACTGGAAGCGTTGCCTGGACATGGTGTCACCAGCACCTGAAGAAGATCAGAGCGAATAAAAACAGAATGAAGATAAAAATTAAAGCAAATGTCAATTTTTGGCAGAAGTTCCATGTGGGGGGACTGACATAGAAGAGGCCAAGAACCATGAGAAAGCTTAGAAGGTGGTAAAGACTATGAATCCAGGATGGCAGATTAAGAGGTTCTCCGAGCTCGTTGTCTCCCGCTGTCTAATACCCGTTGCATTCCATCGTGCCTGGTAGTGAGCTTCATCACTGAGTGAACTGTTCTCTTGGAGATGTTGGGGATTCATCGGTCATCAGAGGCTGGTAGTGACTAAGCAAAAGATGGTTGAAAGTTTGATTAGGAATTTTATGCAGTTGGGTTTGAAGGCACTTCATTATGCAGGGCAAGAGAGCACAAAAAAGGAGCATCCAAATAAGGGGACCCAAGATATGTAGTAAGTACATGGCAAGATAGGATTGGAAGAACCCTGTTATGGGATTGGAGGAGGTAGGTTTGAGCAATTGGGTCGATAATTCCTGCAATTTAACAACATTTTTTTATTAGCCCAGATTCATTAACATAATAGCATAATTCCTCTCTGAGGAATAGGCATGTAACCCCTTTTTCTGCAGTGAGAAGATCAATTGCCCTTTGGTTCTGTAAAGCCACTTGTGCCAATGAAGTAACCTGCCGCTGCAAGGAACCCAGAGACTCAGCCATGGTATTGAGTGTTTCCTGCAGTTTTTGTTGAAGGTCATTGGATCCCATAGAGCATGACCTATAGCTCCACCAGAGAGTCCGAGACCTGTCACTGAGGTTGTTAAAATGAGGCCTACCAGAACCGGCAGAAAGACTACCCTACGGGTGCGGGAAGGTAGGGCCAACTGTCAGAATTCGGTGGGAGTATACAAAGATAGCTGAGGAACTACAGTAACCAAGAAACAGGCGCCAGAGACATTGATGGTTGAGGTACTTAAAGAACCATTACACCAGAGGAAATGTCCAGGTTGCATAAACACAGGGCTCTATGGGGTGCTGTAGCTCAAGGAACAAATGGGTAAAGGATTCATTATTGGCAGGTGGAAACAGATGAAAGGAAATAAAGTATTGGTGGAATAACTTTCCCACAGTGGGATACGTGTCACATGTAGGGGTTGTCCTTTTTAGAGAAATTGTAGGGTTTTGCTGGAATATTTCCTGCCGCTAATGGGACTGCTGCTAGAAGTGGACGACTAAGTGAAGCACAGAGAAAGCACTGAGAAGTAGGCACAGAAAGAGGGGTGGAGTTTAATAATCAAAAAGTTTGGTGTAGCAAATTGAGCCATGTGGGAGGGGGACCTGAGAGGGTTGAAGGCTCTGAATCCTCTTTGGATGAGCTATGGATATGATCTCAAAGTTTTGATTCTGAGTCCTTAATGTGTTCGACTACCTGGATGTTTGCCTTAGGTTGCGTAATCAGGGTGCGGCCAATAGTCATCCACCCTGTGGGTCTGACTGAGGTTGTCCGAGCATAGACAGCAAACTCAACATAGCCCCATCGTTTGGCCTTGGGGTCAGGTTTATCTAAAGTATACCATCCATTGTTACTGGATGAAGAGCCTTTATGCCACTTTATGTAACTAGAAGTCCACCCTTCAGGGTAACCAAATGAGTGGTAAGAATAGCTACCACGTTCATCATGGAACATGCATGACCAATAGGGGCACCCATTATATATCTCAGGCCACCAATGACAATAGTCTTTTGTTTGATCAAAAAGGAAGCAAATGAAAGGCCAGTTCCAGCTACCAGGGACGAAGGTCCTTGAAGGTGACAATTTTAGGGAAATAGAGGTGCAGTTGTGGATGAAGCAAGTAGTTGCATCCACTGCGCAGACCTTCTGCATGCCATGTTCTGAGTATCGTTCCCGAAAAGTGAATAAATGCATGGTAGGTGAGGAGGGTAAAGACCAGTCCTGACAGAGCACAGAAAATAAGCAGAGCACAAAAAACAAGCAGTTAGAGAAGACTAGGGTGTTGGGAGAGCTCATTGTGCCTTCTTTAAGAGGAATTGGGCTGCAAGGAAAACCGTGTGAGCCACAACTAAAATGGGTGAGATGGGTGTGGAGAGCAGGAGTAAAGGGGAGGTTCAGTAGGTGATTCTTGGAGTTCCTCTGGGGTGGCCCTGTCTTCAGCAGGTGGGGCCTCCTGGTGATGTGGCTTCAACCTAGACATGTGAATCCAGGGAGTGAGACAGTTGTCTGGTAAGGAGAGTTTGGCGGCGGTAAGGGTAAAGAGAATGACAGGATAGGGGCCTTCCCATTTTGCGGCAAGAGTCCCTTTTTCCTCTGGGGTATTATAATAGACTAGACTAACAGGTGTTAAGGGAGGAGTGTTTGGAGAGGAGACTGGGTCCGGAAGAAGCATCTGTGGATGATATATATTTACTGATGAATTTCGATTGGCATTTATATTGGTACTTTTTAATGTCTGTGAGTGTTGTGTGTGTGTGTGTGTGTGTGTGTGTGTGTGTGTATAGATATAGATATAGATATACTCTCCAAAGTTTTCCAAATATGAAATATATGTGTCTAGTATACACTCTCTAAATTCATTCATGTTCATGTATGTGGATTTATAATCAACTTTTCACAAGATTATAATCAGAAATATTCATCCACCTGAAATACATATTTGTTTCCTAGTACTGACTACTAACTTCAGTGAAGGGTGCATACAAATCCTAATTATTCTACAGTATCTGACCCAGTCTAACATCAATGCAAGTAGACTCCTATGGGACATGATATGTAATTTGTCATTCATTTGTATTCGACACTGGTACATTATTGTTTCTTCAGTTTTTGCACATCATAGGATATACATTTCATCCACAAGTTCACAAATTAATAGGCATTTGTTTCAACATTAATCACTTCTTGCTTCAGAACACATGTATTGTCAGGGTTTCTTGACTGGTCTTTTCATGAGACTTCTTTCCAAACACATTATTTTGAATTTCCATAATCATTTTGAAGCAAAACTCACACACTCTTCATGATAAACCAAAACACTAATATTTCCATTAGATATATAACTGGTTGGAATGAATGATTGTATATCAATATATAATTTCCTTTTATTTTTCAGATATCAGTTCAATTCATTATTTAAAGTTCAAAAAAGTTATATTATTTATTCACAGTATGGTCTATTCGTGGTTTTTCTCTATGTTCATAGAAACAGGGTACACCTATTTGTACCCCCGATTCTAATTTTACATCTTCAATACATTGCTCCCAGAAATGGTGAAAGAAATACTCATGTCACCTCGTTATCACAGCAATATTCTGGACAAAAAATGGAAAGGTCACACTTATGATTGTACCAAAGCCTAAATGGAAAGTGAACATGGATTTCAAAAACATCCATGTCCATGTTGCCTAATGCTGTCAATTGTCAATCCTATTGGTGACTACATATTTGTTTTTTCCTAATTTATATATTGAAACTCAACCCTGTTGAAAATGTCTAATTCTATCCCTCACTTTATACTTTGCCTGATTTCGTAATGTTTACATTGATATCTGCTTTTCTACATATTTTCCCCAGTTCAACATAGTGTCTGACTCTTCATATGTGCTGACATTTACATTCACTCTATAACCAAAAGTCTATTGCTAAAGAACTTTTGGTCCAAATCCTATACTCACTCGTCTTCCTAAACCTACCGAATATCTTCCTAATCCTACTGAATATCCCTTTTTGACTGGATGTTCTCTTCTAAATTCAATCATCCAATGTACAAGGTCCTATGCCATTGTATATCAAATTATCTGAGACATCTTTGCAGAACATAATTCAAAGCTAAGTATCCCAATCAAGGGCAAAAGCCTCTGGGCTTCAAATCATACCTAGATTTCTGTTTTCCTACTTATATTTCACCTCTATATTCTTGTAAATATTGCAGGTTCCCAATCCCATTATTCATCGCACAGAATCATTCATCACCAAATCAAACCTGTTTTTAACCCCAGGTATACACTGTTCCCTCAAACATTTTACAGAAGAGCAGGGACAGAGGGGTTCTTACAATACAGGAAAGTTGGGGATCTTTCACCAGATGAGAACCTCAAATGTCCATGCAAAAATGATACATGGAGAAGTTGTAGGCAGGTATGAAGCTCCTGAGAGAGCAAAAGTCAACTTCCATGGCAAACAACCTGGTCAGGATGAAGGGATGTGTCTGAATCTGCCTCTCTCTTCTTTTTGTAGACAAGGTGGAACAATCCAGGCCTGAGTGGAGAGCTGTTCCCGGGTGCCAATGGTTGATATACATTCTACCTTATGAAAGTGTCACAGGAAGTAGGGGAAACCTCCATCTTATGTAACCCTTGGAAGCAACTGTTAGGACAAAGTGGTTGCCAAGGCAGTGACCTCATTCAGTTCCAAAGAATGTGACATACCTCATTTCCTTGGTGATGGAACTCTCTGAACTTGGTATCCAAGAAGCCAGGCACGCAGAGGCAGTCCCAGTCCCAGGCCCAGTGGGCTCACTTGTTTGGATTTACCAAGGACAGAGTCAGTTTTCTTGGTACCTAATGATGTGAGGATGGCCAAATGCCAGGAGAGATCTGAAGATGGACCTTTCCTGAGAAAACAGGTAGTGGCTAACCACTTTTTCCTGACTTCTTCACAGAGTTGGTCAAGGAAACAAGATCTGAGAGAAGACAGGCCATTTCGGGGGAACATAGTATGGCCCACCAGTCAGAGGACACTCCGGATAGTCACAGACCTACTTGGGGGAAGGAGGTGCCTTTGTGGGAGTGGGTGTGGGTTTGTTGTTTTGTCTCATGTTCTGAGAATAGACCGAAAAGGCGGTTTGTTTGGTTTGGAACAGACAGTTTCAAGTAAGTCATTTGACAAGGCGAGTGTTTCTGTTTATGTGTATCCCACTGTGTCCGTTGTTGTAGACATTAGAAAAGAGAATGCATTAATGGATGTGTCCTGTCTAGTATAAATCTTCCCTATAATTCATCCTGCCCAATATATGAATGGACTGCAGCTTGTCTTATCGATGTGCAACAACTGCTATCTTTCTAAGTTGTTGTTTTCTTCCTGAATTCTGGCCACTCTCCAGAATGGGCTCAGGGATTTGTGTTCAAAATATGTACCACCTCCAAGCTCTGTGACATGGCCATGTAAAGGATAGTTGAAGAGAATGGCCAGCATCTCAGAAAACTCAGATATCAGTGTGACCAGTAAAGTCTCAGTGCAGAAACACGGCCTTGGGCTTTTTGCTTACTTATTGTTGTGTTGCACTGAATGTCAGGAAGGTCTTTGCATCAGGCCACCCCTTTGTGAAGCCTGAAGAAAACAGTTTTCAAATGGAAATGAATGGGCCTCACCTGTGGCTCTTTGCTTAATTGCTTTGGAAAGGGATGTGTCTTTATCAGCCTCTTGGACCTGGGTGTGGCTGTGACTTAGATTCTCAGCACCTGATGGATCTTAAGAATGATCCCATGTGAGCTTCCAAAACTAAATGGCAAAAAATATCATTCATTGTGGATGAAGACTCTTGCCTTCCTCTGTTAGGTTCCTGCACTCCAACAAATATGAATAGGGATTCTGTGAGTCAAATGAGTTCTTCAAAGCCCTGCAGAGGTGCTTGTGTTTTCCCATGACTCTAAATCACCTAAAGAATCGATACCTAAAATCAGTAGCGATCAAATTGGAGAAACATAGAAGTATTAATGGCAGGCTTATTTGTTCACTCCTGGTTCACAGCAACGGTGTCCAGGCTACCCTGACTTTAGGCAAATGAGGGGCAAACGAGCTGATTTTGGACACTGTCTTGGGCTGCACCCCTCATGGAAACCTCCAGCCAGAGGTTAAGATGATTGACTATATGGAAAAAGGTGAGGGCCATGTGGGAGTGTTTTGGTTTTAATGTTGGTCATTTGTGTGGCATTGGAAAAAATTACTGGGTCCACGTGTGCTTGAACTCTGGTGTGATTCCCCTTAGACACTGGGTTTTGGAACTGAACTCAGAGAAGCATTGCCATGAATTGTGTTGGGATTTTAAGAGGCCACGCATGAAAGTCGCTCTTGAAAACTGAGACCTAAGCCCCGGGTAGATTTCCACAGAGGCCTGGGAATCTCAGCAAGGATATCACATGATTTTATTCTTAAAGAAATGGCAGCCATAATTGAGAGTCAAAACACACATGGACCTCACATTGTTGACCTCAATGGGCCTGGCCTAATGTGACGTTTTGTCCATTCTTTGGGAAGCCTTGCCTGTGACAGTTCTCCAGATATTTCATTGAAATGAGCTTCCTCACCATTTAATGTTTGCCTAATGAATTGATACCCACAGTGCCTCCAACTTCATGCTTGAAAAATGGCTAGATAAATACCATAAAATTTTTGAAATTCCTATGACCAGGTGGCACTGGAGAAACATTGGATGTCCTGTTGCTGACCATGAGTATACCGGACAGTGCCTTGATTTACTGAGTTTCATGAAAATGGTGTAGAACAGAGATGCCAGTAATTTGGAGCCTGCTGAGTAGTGGGTCTAGAGCAGTGGTGGGGAGGCGTTTGATAAAACATCCCTGGTAGGACCATGTGCATCTACCATTGGATTCCAAATGGCTTGTAACTGACATGGTGCTGCCAGCAGACCCTTATATGTAAAGGCATCTTGTTATATGGAGAGTTTTAAGAGGAAAATTAAGAATCAGGTTGATATGGACAAGGGGGCAATGGGGCAAGCTGTGAGAGATAGAAGCCTAGTTGGTGCATTCTCTTGCAGACCCTGACCCACCACACGTGACAGAACTCCCTCCAGCACTGTGTCCCAGTTTAGCTGCTAGTATTTCGTGAAACAAATACCAAACTCACAGTGTAGCAGCCTAAACACCACAAAAAGTGGAGGAGGACCAAATGGCTTCACAGTCCACATGGGGAGACGGGGAGACACTTCGTCCCCAGTGGCCTCAGTTTACCTATAAAGAGAGGATTCAGCACTGCTTCATCTTGTTCATTGGAAAATAAGAAACCATGTCCTCCAGGTCACATAGATGCAGACCCAGCTTTGATGGTCTCACTACAAAGGAAGCCAAATCTCATGAAAACAACATATATTTCAAGTGCGGAAGCTCAGAGGCAGTTTCTCAAAAAGTTTTTAGGCCAGCAGAGCTCCATGTTCGTGGAGTGTTTACCATGTCCCTTACTTTTGGAAACTCCTAAACCACCTCCAAGGTTGTGAACTCCTGAGCATTTTCCATTCCAGATATGTATTCACTGATTTTGTAAATCTTCTCCTCTATTTGTGTCTTACTTGGGGTGAAGGTAATGTCAAGGCATTGTTTTGGATGAGAGCGGGAGGATATTTGTGCAGCATATATTTACATACACATTGGATTCATTTTCCAATTTTTCATTCGAAGTACTGAATCCCTGACACTAACCCATACCTAGTAGACTCAGACTATTCATCCTAATATAATGGGGAAAATTAACCAAACACAATAGAAATACAAGCACTTCAGAGGAGACATGTTCTATAGTTGGACTTGACATTTGCATTATATAAGGTAGGAGTTATACATCTAGTCAAATTTTAATTGAAATATTCTCCATGTGTTTTTAAACTTAACAAATATGTGAATACTTGTTTCCAATTTCTGTAGCCTATTCACACATGTATGTTTATATGCATATATAGAATCCTACCAGGTATCACACGTACATTTTTGTAAGGTGGATGTCTTGGCAGATACAAATTGTGAGAAGTGTTCACTCCTCCTAAATGCTGTTGGAAATGAAAATTCACCCAATAAGAGAGCGTCCTAGAAGAACAACATTATACATAAACTCATGTTCAGTAACATAAATATTTTTGCATCTGTGGATGATATATATTTACTGATGAATTTTGATTGGCATTTATATTGGTACTTTTTAATGTCTGTGAGTGTTGTGTGTGTGTGTGTGTGTGTGTGTATAGATATAGATATAGATATACTCTCCAAAGTTTTCCAAATATGAAATATATGTGTCTAGTACACACTCTATAAATTCATTCATGTGCATGTATGTTGATTTATAGTCAACTTTTCACAAGATTATAATCAGAAATATTCATCCACCTGAAATACATATTTGTTTCCTAGTACTGACTACTAACTTCAGTGAAGGGTGCATACAAATCCTAATTATTCTACAGTATCTGACCCAGTCTAACATCAATGCAAGTAGACTCCTATGGGACATGATATGTAATTTGTCATTCATTTGTATTCGACACTGGTACATTATTATTTCTTCAGTTTTTGCACATCATAGGATACACATTTCATCCACAAGTTCACAAATTAATAGGCATTTGTTTCAACATTAATCACTTCTTGCTTCAGAACACATGTATTGTCAGGGTTTCTTGACTGGTCTTTTCATGAGACTTCTTTCCAAACACATTATTTTGAATTTCCATAATCATTTTGAAGCAAAACTCACACACTCTTCATGATAAACCAAAACACTAATATTTCCATTAGATATATAACTGGTTGGAATGAATGATTGTATATCAATATACAATTTCCTTTTATTTTTCAGATATCAGTTCAATTCATTATTTAAAGTTCAAAAAAGTTATATTATTTATTCGCAGTATGGTCTATTCGTGGTTTTTCTCTATGTTCATAGAAACAGGGTACACCTATTTGTACCCCCGATTCTAATTTTACATCTTCAATACATTGCTCCCAGAAATGGTGAAAGAAATACTCATGTCACCTTGTTATCACAGCAATATTCTGGACAAAAAATGGAAAGGTCACACTTATGATTGTACCAAAGCCTAAATGGAAAGTGAACATGGATTTCAAAAACATCCATGTCCATGTTGCCTAATGCTGTCAATTGTCAATCCTATTGGTGACTACATATTTGTTTTTTCCTAATTTATATATTGAAACTCAACCCTGTTGAAAATGTCTAATTCTATCCCTCACTTTATACTTTGCCTGATTTCGTAATGTTTACATTGATATCTGCTTTTCTACATATTTTCCCCAGTTCAACATAGTGTCTGACTCTTCATATGTGCTGACATTTACATTCACTCTATAACCAAAAGTCTATTGCTAAAGAACTTTTGGTCCAAATCCTATACTCACTCGTCTTCCTAAACCTACCGAATATCTTCCTAATCCTACTGAATATCCCTTTTTGACTGGATGTTCTCTTCTAAATTCAATCATCCAATGTACAAGGTCCTATGCCATTGTATATCAAATTATCTGAGACATCTTTGCAGAACATAATTCAAAGCTAAGTATCCCAATCAAGGGCAAAAGCCTCTGGGCTTCAAATCATACCTAGATTTCTGTTTTCCTACTTATATTTCACCTCTATATTCTTGTAAATATTGCAGGTTCCCAATCCCATTATTCATCGCACAGAATCATTCATCACCAAATCAAACCTGTTTTTAACCCCAGGTATACACTGTTCCCTCAAACATTTTACAGAAGAGCAGGGACAGAGGGGTTCTTACAATACAGGAAAGTTGGGGATCTTTCACCAGATGAGAACCTCAAATGTCCATGCACAAATGATACATGGAGAAGTTGTAGGCAGGTATGAAGCTCCTGAGAGAGCAAAAGTCAACTTCCATGGCAAACAACCTGGTCAGGATGAAGGGATGTGTCTGAATCTGCCTCTCTCTTCTTTTTGTAGACAAGGTGGAACAATCCAGGCCTGAGTGGAGAGCTGTTCCCGGGTGCCAATGGTTGATATACATTCTACCTTATGAAAGTGTCACAGGAAGTAGGGGAAACCTCCATATTATGTAACCCTTGGAAGCAACCGTTAGGACAAAGTGGTTGCCAAGGCAGTGACCTCATTCAGTTCCAAAGAATGTGACATACCTCATTTCCTTGGTGATGGAACTCTCTGAACTTGGTATCCAAGAAGCCAGGCACGCAGAGGCAGTCCCAGTCCCAGGCCCAGTGGGCTCACTTGTTTGGATTTACCAAGGACAGAGTCAGTTTTCTTGGTACCTAATGATGTGAGGATGGCCAAATGCCAGGAGAGATCTGAAGATGGACCTTTCCTGAGAAAACAGGTAGTGGCTAACCACTTTTTCCTGACTTCTTCACAGAGTTGGTCAAGGAAACAAGATCTGAGAGAAGACAGGCCATTTCGGGGGAACATAGTATGGCCCACCAGTCAGAGGACACTCCGGATAGTCACAGACCTACTTGGGGGAAGGAGGTGCCTTTGTGGGAGTGGGTGTGGGTTTGTTGTTTTGTCTCATGTTCTGAGAATAGACCGAAAAGGCGGTTTGTTTGGTTTGGAACAGACAGTTTCTAGTAAGTCATTTGACAAGGCGAGTGTTTCTGTTTATGTGTATCCCACTGTGTCCGTTGTTGTAGACATTAGAAAAGAGAATGCATTAATGGATGTGTCCTGTCTAGTATAAATCTTCCCTATAATTCATCCTGCCCAATATATGAATGGACTGCAGCTTGTCTTATCGATGTGCAACAACTGCTATCTTTCTAAGTTGTTGTTTTCTTCCTGAATTCTGGCCACTCTCCAGAATGGGCTCAGGGATTTGTGTTCAAAATATGTACCACCTCCAAGCTCTGTGACATGGCCATGTAAAGGATAGTTGAAGAGAATGGCCAGCATCTCAGAAAACTCAGATATCAGTGTGACCAGTAAAGTCTCAGTGCAGAAACACGGCCTTGGGCTTTTTGCTTACTTATTGTTGTGTTGCACTGAATGTCAGGAAGGTCTTTGCATCAGGCCACCCCTTTGTGAAGCCTGAAGAAAACAGTTTTCAAATGGAAATGAATGGGCCTCACCTGTGGCTCTTTGCTTAATTGCTTTGGAAAGGGATGTGTCTTTATCAGCCTCTTGGACCTGGGTGTGGCTGTGACTTAGATTCTCAGCACCTGATGGATCTTAAGAATGATCCCATGTGAGCTTCCAAAACTAAATGGCAAAAAATATCATTCATTGTGGATGAAGACTCTTGCCTTCCTCTGTTAGGTTCCTGCACTCCAACAAATATGAATAGGGATTCTGTGAGTCAAATGAGTTCTTCAAAGCCCTGCAGAGGTGCTTGTGTTTTCCCATGACTCTAAATCACCTAAAGAATCGATACCTAAAATCAGTAGCGATCAAATTGGAGAAACATAGAAGTATTAATGGCAGGCTTATTTGTTCACTCCTGGTTCACAGCAACGGTGTCCAGGCTACCCTGACTTTAGGCAAATGAGGGGCAAACGAGCTGATTTTGGACACTGTCTTGGGCTGCACCCCTCATGGAAACCTCCAGCCAGAGGTTAAGATGATTGACTATATGGAAAAAGGTGAGGGCCATGTGGGAGTGTTTTGGTTTTAATGTTGGTCATTTGTGTGGCATTGGAAAAAATTACTGGGTCCACGTGTGCTTGAACTCTGGTGTGATTCCCCTTAGACACTGGGTTTTGGAACTGAACTCAGAGAAGCATTGCCATGAATTGTGTTGGGATTTTAAGAGGCCACGCATGAAAGTCGCTCTTGAAAACTGAGACCTAAGCCCCGGGTAGATTTCCACAGAGGCCTGGGAATCTCAGCAAGGATATCACATGATTTTATTCTTAAAGAAATGGCAGCCATAATTGAGAGTCAAAACACACATGGACCTCACATTGTTGACCTCAATGGGCCTGGCCTAATGTGACGTTTTGTCCATTCTTTGGGAAGCCTTGCCTGTGACAGTTCTCCAGATATTTCATTGAAATGAGCTTCCTCACCATTTAATGTTTGCCTAATGAATTGATACCCACAGTGCCTCCAACTTCATGCTTGAAAAATGGCTAGATAAATACCATAAAATTTTTGAAATTCCTATGACCAGGTGGCACTGGAGAAACATTGGATGTCCTGTTGCTGACCATGAGTATACCAGACAGTGCCTTGATTTACTGAGTTTCATGAAAATGGTGTAGAACAGAGATGCCAGTAATTTGGAGCCTGCTGAGTAGTGGGTCTAGAGCAGTGGTGGGGAGGCGTTTGATAAAACATCCCTGGTAGGACCATGTGCATCTACCATTGGATTCCAAATGGCTTGTAACTGACATGGTGCTGCCAGGAGTCGCTTATATGTAAAGGCATCTTGTTATATGGAGAGTTTTAAGAGGAAAATTAAGAATCAGGTTGATATGGACAAGGGGGCAATGGGGCAAGCTGTGAGAGATAGAAGCCTAGTTGGTGCATTCTCTTGCAGACCCTGACCCACCACACGTGACAGAACTCCCTCCAGCACTGTGTCCCAGTTTAGCTGCTAGTATTTCGTGAAACAAATACCAAACTCACAGTGTAGCAGCCTAAACACCACAAAAAGTGGGGGAGGACCAAATGGCTTCACAGTCCACATGGGGAGACGGGGAGACACTTCGTCCCCAGTGGCCTCAGTTTACCTATAAAGAGAGGATTCAGCACTGCTTCATCTTGTTCATTGGAAAATAAGAAACCATGTCCTCCAGGTCACATAGATGCAGACCCAGCTTTGATGGTCTCACTACAAAGGAAGCCAAATCTCATGAAAACAACATATATTTCAAGTGCGGAAGCTCACAGGCAGTTTCTCAAAAAGTTTTTAGGCCAGCAGAGCTCCATGTTTGTGGAGTGTTTACCATGTCCCTTACTTTTGGAAACTCCTAAACCACCTCCAAGGTTGTGAACTCCTGAGCATTTTCCATTCCAGATATGTATTCACTGATTTTGTAAATCTTCTCCTCTATTTGTGTCTTACTTGGGGTGAAGGTAATGTCAAGGCATTGTTTTGGATGAGAGCGGGAGGATATTTGTGCAGCATATATTTACATACACATTGGATTCATTTTCCAATTTTTCATTCGAAGTACTGAATCCCTGACACTAACCCATACCTAGTAGACTCAGACTATTCATCCTAATATAATGGGGAAAATTAACCAAACACAATAGAAATACAAGCACTTCAGAGGAGACATGTTCTATAGTTGGACTTGACATTTGCATTATATAAGGTAGGAGTTATACATCTAGTCAAATTTTAATTGAAATATTCTCCATGTGTTTTTAAACTTAACAAATATGTGAATACTTGTTTCCAATTTCTGTAGCCTATTCACACATGTATGTTTATATGCATATATAGAATCCTACCAGGTATCACACGTACATTTTTGTAAGGTGGATGTCTTGGCAGATACAAATTGTGAGAAGTGTTCACTCCTCCTAAATGCTGTTGGAAATGAAAATTCACCCAATAAGAGAGCGTCCTAGAAGAACAACATTATACATAAACACATGTTCAGTAACATAAATATTTTTGCATCTGTGGATGATATATATTTACTGATGAATTTTGATTGGCATTTATATTGGTAATTTTTAATGTCTGTGAGTGTTGTGTGTGTGTGTGTGTGTGTGTGTGTATAGATATAGATATAGATATACTCTCCAAAGTTTTCCAAATATGAAATATATGTGTCTAGTACACACTCTATAAATTCATTCATGTTCATGTATGTTGATTTATAATCAACTTTTCACAAGATTATAATCAGAAATATTCATCCACCTGAAATACATATTTGTTTCCTAGTACTGACTACTAACTTCAGTGAAGGGTGCATACAAATCCTAATTATTCTACAGTATCTGACCCAGTCTAACATCAATGCAAGTAGACTCCTATGGGACATGATATGTAATTTGTCATTCATTTGTATTCGACACTGGTACATTATTATTTCTTCAGTTTTTGCACATCATAGGATATACATTTCATCCACAAGTTCACAAATTAATAGGCATTTGTTTCAACATTAATCACTTCTTGCTTCAGAACACATGTATTGTCAGGGTTTCTTGACTGGTCTTTTCATGAGACTTCTTTCCAAACACATTATTTTGAATTTCCATAATCATTTTGAAGCAAAACTCACACACTCTTCATGATAAACCAAAACACTAATATTTCCATTAGATATATAACTGGTTGGAATGAATGATTGTATATCAATATACAATTTCCTTTTATTTTTCAGATATCAGTTCAATTCATTATTTAAAGTTCAAAAAAGTTATATTATTTATTCACAGTATGGTCTATTTGTGGTTTTTCTCTATGTTCATAGAAACAGGGTACACCTATTTGTACCCCCGATTCTAATTTTAAATCTTCAATATATTGCTCCCAGAAATTGTGAAAGAAATACTCATGTCACCTCATTATCACAGTAATATTCTGGACAAAAAATGGAAAGGTCACACTTATGATTGTACCAAAGCCTAAATGGAAAGTGAACATGGATTTCTAAAAACATCCATGTCCAGGTTGCCTAATGCTGTCAATTGTCACTCCTATTGGTGACTACATATTTGTTTTTTCCTAATATATATTGAAACTCAACACTGTTGAAAATGTCTAATTCTATCCCTCACTTTATACTTTGCCTGATTTCGTAATGTTTCCATTGATATCTGCTTTTCTACATATTTTCCCCAGTTCAACATAGTGTCTGACTCTTCATATGTGCTGACATTTACATTCACTCTATAACCAAAAGTCTATTGCTAAAGAACTTTTGGTCCAAATCTTATACTCACTAGTCTTCCTAAACCTACCGACTATCTTCCTAAACCTACTGAATATCCCTTTTTGACTGGATGTTCTCTTCTAAATTCAATCATCCAATGTACAAGGTCCTATGCCATTGTATATCAAATTATCTGAGACATCTTTGCAGAACATAATTCAAAGCTAAGTATCCCAATCAAGGGCAAAAGCCTCTGGGCTTCAAAGCATACCTAGATTTCTTTTTTCATACTTATATTTCACCTCTATATTCTTGTAAATATTGCAGGTTCCCAATCCCATTATTCATCGCACAGAATCATTCGTCACCAAATCAAACCTGTTTTTAACCCCAAGTATACACTGTTCCCTCAATCATTTTACAGAAGAGCAGGGACAGAGGGGTTCTTACAATACAGGAAAGTTGGGGATCTTCCACCAGATGAGAACCTCAAATGTCCATGCACAAATGATACCTGGAGAAGTTGTAGGCAGGTATGAAGCACCTGAGAGAGCAAAAGTCAACTTCCATGGCAAACAACCTGGTCAGGATGAAGGGATGTGTCTGAATCTGCCTCTCTCTTCTTATTGTAGACAAGGTGGAACAATCCAGGCCTGAGTGGAGAGCTGTTCCCGGGTGCCAATGGTTGATATACATTCTACCTTATGAAAGTGTCACAGGAAGTAGGGAAACCTCCATCTTATGTAACCCTTGGAAGCAACTGTTAGGACAAAGTGGTTGCCAAGGCAGTGACCTCATTCAGTTCCAAAGAATGTGACATACCTCATTTCCTTGGTGATGGAACTCTCTGAACTTGGTATCCAAGAAGCCAGGCACCCAGAGGCAGTCCCAGTCCCAGGCCCAGTGGGCTCACTTGTTTGGATTTACCAAGGACAGAGTCAGTTTTCTTGGTACCTAATGATGTGAGGATGGCCAAATGCCAGGAGAGCTCTGAAGATGGACCTTTCCTGAGAAAACAGGTAGTGGCTAACCACTTTTTCCTGACATCTTCACAGAGTTGGTCAAGGAAACAAGATCTGAGAGAAGACAGGCCATTTCGGGGGAACATAGTATGGCCCACCAGTCAGAGGACACTCCGGATAGTCACAGACCTACTTGGGGGAAGGAGGTGCCTTTGTGGGAGTGGGTGTGGGTTTGTTGTTTTGTCTCATGTTCTGAGAATAGATCGAAAAGGCGGTTTGTTTGGTTTGGAGTAGACAGTTTCTAGTAAGTCATTTGACAAGGCGAGTGTTTCTGTTTATGTGTATCCCACTGTGTTCGTTGTTGTAGACATTAGAAAAGAGAATGCATTAATGGATGTGTCCTGTCTAGTATAAATCTTCCCTATAATTCATCCTGCCCAATATATGAATGGACTGCAGCTTGTCTTATCGATGTGCAACACCTGCTATCTTTCTAAGTTGTTGTTTTCTTCCTGAATTCTGGGAACTCTCCAGAATGGGCTCAGGCATTTGTGTCCAAAATATGTACCACCTCCAAGCTCTGTGACATGGCCATGTAAAGGATAGTTGAAGAGAATGGCGAGCATCTCAGAAAACTCAGATTTCAGTGTGACCAGGAAAGTCTTAGTGCAGAAACACTGCTTTGGGCTTTTTGCTTACTTATTGTTGTGTTGCACTGAATGTCAGGAAGGTCTTTGCCTCAGGCCACCCCTTTGTGAAGCCTGAAGAAAACAGTTTTCAAATGGAAATGAATGGGCCTCACCTGTGGTTCTTTGCTTAATTGCTTTGGAAAGGGATGTGTCTATATCAGCCTCTGGGTCCTGTGTGTGGCTGTGACTTAGATTCTCAGCACCTGATGGATCTTAAGAATGATCCCATGTGAGCTTCCAAAACTAAATGGCAAAAAATATCATTCATTGTGGATGAAGACTCTTGCCTTCCTCTGTTAGGTTCCTGCACTCCAACAAATATAAATAGGGATTCTGTGAGTCAAATGAGTTCTTCAAAGCCCTGCAGAGGTGCTTGTGTTTTCGCATGACTCTAAATCACCTAAAGAATCGATACCTAAAATCAGTAGCCCTCAAATTGTAGAAACATAGAAGTATTAACGGCAGGCTTATTTGTTCACTCCTGGTTCACAGCAACGGTGTCCAGGCTACCCTGACTTTAGGCAAATGAGGGGCAAACGAGCTGATTTTGGACACTGTCTTGGGCTGCACCCCTCATGGAAACCTCCAGCCAGAGTTTAAGATGATTGACTATATGGAATAAGGTGAGGGCCACGTGGGAGTGTTTTGGTTTTAATGTTGGTCATTTGTGTGGCATTGGAAAAAATGACTGGTTCCACGTGGGCTTGAACTCTGGTGTGATTCCCCTTAAACACTGGGTTTTGGAACTGAAAGTCAAGGAAGCATTGCTATGAATTTTGTTGGGATTTTAAGAGGTCACGCATGAAAGTCGCTCTTGGAAACTGAGACCTAGGCCCCGGGTAGATTTCCACAGAGGCCTGGGAATCTCAGCAAGGATATCACATGATTTTATTCTTAAAGAAATGGCAGCCATAGTTGAGAGTCAAAACACACATGCTCCTCACATTGTAGACCTCAATGGGCCTGGCCTAATATGACCTTTTGTCCATTCTTTGGGAAGCCTTGCCTGTGAGATTTCTCCAGAGATTTCATTGAAATGAGCTTCCTCACCATTTAATCTTTGCTGAATGAATTGAAACCCACAGTGCCTCCAACTTCATGCTTGAAAAATGGCTAGATAAATACCATGAAATTTTTGAAATTCCTATGACCAGGTGGCACTGGAGAAACATTGGATGTCCTATTGCTGATCATGAGTATACCAGACAGTGCCTTGATTTACTGAGTTTCATGAAAATGGTGTAGAACAGAGATGCCAGTAAGTTGGAGCCTGCTGAGTAGTGGGTCTAGAGCAGTGCTGGGGAGGTGTTTGATAAAACATCCGTGGTAGGGCCATGTGGATCTACCATTGGATTCCAAATGGCTTGTAACTGACATGGTGCTGCCAGCAGACCCTTATATGTAAAGGCATCTTGTTATATGGAGAGTTTTAAGAGGAAAATTAAGAATCAGGTTGATATGGACAAGGGGGCAATGGGGCAAGCTGTGCGAGATAGAAGCCTAGTTGGTGCATTCTCTTGCAGACCCTGACCCACCACACGTGACACAACTCCCTCCAGCTCTGTGTCCCAGTTTAGCTGCTAGTATTTCGTGAAACAAATACCAAACTCACAGTGCAGCAGCCTAAAAACCACAAAAAGTGGAGGAGGACCAAATGGCTTCACAGTCCACACGGGGAGACGGGGAGACACTTAGTCCCCAGTGGCCTCAGTTTACCTATAAAGAGAGGATTCAGCACTGCTTCATCTTGTTCATTGGAAAATAAGAAACCATGTCCTCCAGGTCACATAGATGCAGACCCAGCTTTGATGTTCTCACTACAAAGGAAGCCAAATCTCATGAAAACAACATATATTTCAAGTGCGGAAGCTCAGAGGCAGTTTCTCAAAAAGTTTTTAGGCCAGCAGAGTTACATGTTTGTGGAGTGTTTACCATGTCCCTTACTTTTGGAAACTCCTAAACCACCTCCAAGGTTGTGAACTCCTGAGCATTTTCCATTCCAGATATGTATTCACTGATTGTGTAACTCTTCTCCTCTAATTGTGTCTTACTTGGGGTGAAGGTAATGTCAAGGCATTGTTTTGGATGAGAGCGGGAGGATATTTGTGCAGCATATATTTACATACACATTGGATTCTTTTTCCAATTTTTCATTCGAAGTACTGAATCCCTGACGCTAACCCATACCTAGTAGACTCAGACTATTTATCCTAATATAATGGGGAAAATTAACCCAACACAATAGAAATACAAGCACTTCAGAGGAGACATGTTCTATAGTTGGACTTGACATTTGCATTATATAAGGTAGGAGTTATACATCTAGTCAAATTTTAATTGAAATATTCTCCATGTGTTTTTAAACTTAACAAATATGTGAATACTTGTTTCCAATTTCTGTAGCCTATTCACACATGTATATTTATATGCATATATAGAATCCTACCAGGTATCACACGTACATTTTTGTAAGGTGGATGTCTTGGCAGATACAAATTGTGAGAAGTGTTCACTCCTCCTAAATGCTGTTGGAAATGAAAATTCAACCTATAAGAGAGCGTCCTAGAAGAACAACATTATACATAAACTCATGTTCAGTAACATAAATATTTTTGCATCTGTGGATGATATATATTTACTGATGAATTTCGATTGGCATTTATATTGGTACTTTTTAATGTCTGTGAGTGTTGTGTGTGTGTGTGTGCGTGTGTGTGTATGTGTGTGTATAGATATAGATATAGATATACTCTCCAAATTTTTCCAAATATGAAATATATGTGTCTAGTACACACTCTATAAATTCATTCATGTTCATGTATGGTGATTTATAATCAACTTTTCACATGATTATAATCAGAAATATTCATCCACCTGAAATACATATTTGTTTCCTAGTACTGACTGCTAACTTCAGTGAAGGGTGCATACAAATCCTAATTATTCTACAGTATCTGACCCAGTCTAACATCAATGCAAGTAGACTCCTATGGGACATGATATGTAATTTGTCATTCATTTGTATTCGACACTGGTACATTATTGTTTCTTCAGTTTTTGCACATCATAGGATATACATTTCATCCACAAGTTCACAAATTAATAGGCATTTGTTTCAACATTAATCACTTCTTGCTTCAGAACACATGTATTGTCAGGGTTTCTTGACTGGTCTTTTCATGAGACTTCTTTACAAACACATTATTTTGAATTTCCAAAATCATTTTGAAGCAAAACTCACACACTCTTCATGATAAACCAAAACACTAATATTTCCATTAGATATATAACTGGTTGGAATGAATGATTGTATATCAATATACAATTTCCTTTTATTTTTCAGATATCAGTTCAATTCATTATTTAAAGTTCAAAAAAGTTATATTATTTATTCACAGTATGGTCTATTTGTGGTTTTTCTCTATGTTCATAGAAACTGGGTACACCTATTTGCACCCCCGATTCTAATTTTACATCTTCAATATATTGCTCCCAGAAATGGTGAAAGAAATACTCATGTCACCTCATTATCACAGTAATATTCTGGACAAAAAATGGAAAGGTCACACTTATGATTGTACCAAAGCCTAAATGGAAAGTGAACATGGATTTCTAAAAACATCCATGTCCAGGTTGCCTAATGCTGTCAATTGTCACTCCTATTGGTGACTACATATTTGTTTTTTCCTAATTTATATATTGAAACTCAACCCTGTTGAAAATGTCTAATTCTATCCCTCACTTTATACTTTGCCTGATTTCGTAATGTTTCCATTGATATCTGCTTTTCTACATATTTTCCCCAGTTCAACATAGTGTCTGACTCTTCATATGTGCTGACATTTACATTCACTCTATAACCAAAAGTCTATTGCTAAAGAACTTTTGGTCCAAATCCTATACTCACTCGTCTTCCTAAACCTACCGACTATCTTCCTAATCCTACTGAATATCCCTTTTTGACTGGATGTTCTCTTCTAAATTCAATCATCCAATGTACAAGGTTCTATGCCATTGTATATCAAATTATCTGAGACATCTTTGCAGAACATAATTCAAAGCTAAGTATCCCAATCAAGGGCAAAACCCTTCTGGGCTTCAAAGCATACCTAGATTTCTTTTTTCACACTTATATTTCACCTCTATATTCTTGTAAATATTGCAGGTTCCCAATCCCATTATTCATCGCACAGAATCATTCGTCACCAAATCAAACCTGTTTTTAACCCCAAGTATACACTGTTCCCTCAATCATTTTACAGAAGAGCAGGGACAGAGGGGTTCTTACAATACAGGAAAGTTGGGGATCTTCCACCAGATGAGAACCTCAAATGTCCATGCACAAATGATACCTGGAGAAGTTGTAGGCAGGTATGAAGCACCTGAGAGAGCAAAAGTCAACTTCCATGGCAAACAACCTGGTCAGGATGAAGGGATGTGTCTGAATCTGCCTCTCTCTTCTTATTGTAGACAAGGTGGAACAATCCAGGCCTGAGTGGAGAGCTGTTCCCGGGTGCCAATGGTTGATATACATTCTACCTTATGAAAGTGTCACAGGAAGTAGGGAAACCTCCATCTTATGTAACCCTTGGAAGCAACTGTTAGGACAAAGTGGTTGCCAAGGCAGTGACCTCATTCAGTTCCAAAGAATGTGACATACCTCATTTCCTTGGTGATGGAACTCTCTGAACTTGGTATCCAAGAAGCCAGGCACCCAGAGGCAGTCCCAGTCCCAGGCCCAGTGGGCTCACTTGTTTGGATTTACCAAGGACATAGTCAGTTTTCTTGGTACCTAATGATGTGAGGATGGCCAAATGCCAGGAGAGCTCTGAAGATGGACCTTTCCTGAGAAAACAGGTAGTGGCTAACCACTTTTTCCTGACATCTTCACAGAGTTGGTCAAGGAAACAAGATCTGAGAGAAGACAGGCCATTTCGGGGGAACATAGTATGGCCCACCAGTCAGAGGACACTCTGGATAGTCACAGACCTACTTGGGGGAAGGAGGTGCCTTTGTGGGAGTGGGTGTGGGTTTGTTGTATTGTCTCATGTTCTGAGAATAGATCCAAAAGGCTGTTTGTTTGGTTTGGAGCAGACAGTTTCTAGTAAGTCATTTGACAAGGCGAGTGTTTCTGTTTATGTGTATCCCACTGTGTCCGTTGTTGTAGACATTAGAAAAGAGAATGCATTAATGGATGTGTCCTGTCTAGTATAAATCTTCCGTATAATTCATCCTGCCCAATATATGAATGGACTGCAGCTTGTCTTATCGATGTGCAACACCTGCTATCTTTCTAAGTTGTTGTTTTCTTCCTGCATTCTGGCCACTCTCCAGAATGGGCTCAGGGATTTGTTGTCCAAAATATGTATCACCTCCAAGCTCTGTGACATGGCCATGTAAAGGATAGTTGAAGAGAATGGCGAGCATCTCAGAAAACTCAGATATCAGTGTGACCAGGAAAGTCTCAGTGCAGAACACTGCTTTGGGCTTTTTGCTTACTTATTGTTGTGTTGCACTGAATGTCAGGAAGTTCTTTGCCTCAGGCCACCCCTTTGTGAAGCCTGAAGAAAACAGTTTTCAAATGGAAATGAATGGGCCTCACCTGTGGTTCTTTGCTTAATTGCTTTGGAAAGGGATGTGTCTTTATCAGCCTCTTGGTCCTGTGTGTGGCTGTGACTTAGATTCTCAGCACCTGATGGATCTTAAGAATGATCCCATGTGAGCTTCCAAAACCAGAATGGCAAAAAATATCATTCATTGTGGATGAAGACTCTTGCCTTCCTCTGTTAGGTTCCTGCACTTCAACAAATATGAATAGGGATTCTGTGAGTCAAATGAGTTCTTCAAAGCCCTGCAGAGGTGCTTGTGTTTTCGCATGACTCTAAATCACCTAAAGAATCGATACCTAAAATCAGTAGCCCTCAAATTGGAGAAACATAGAAGTATTAACGGCAGGCTTATTTGTTCACTCCTGGTTCACAGCAACGGTTTCCAGGCTACCCTGACTTTAGGCAAATGAGGGGCAAACGAGCTGATTTTGGACACTGTCTTGGGCTGCACCCCTCATGGAAACCTCCAGCCAGAGTTTAAGATGATTGACTATATGGAATAAGGTGAGGGTCATGTGGGAGTGTTTTGGTTTTAATGTTGGTCATTTGTGTGGCATTGGAAAAAATGACTGGTTCCACGTGGGCTTGAACTCTGGTGTGATTCCCCTTAAACACTGGGTTTTGGAACTGAACTCAGAGAAGCATTGCTATGAATTTTGTTGGGATTTTAAGAGGCCACGCATGAAAGTCGCTCTTGGAAACTGAGACCTAGGCCCCGGGTAGATTTCCACAGAGGCCTGGGAATCTCAGCAAGGATATCACATGATTTTATTCTTAAAGAAATGGCAGCCATAGTTGAGAGTCAAAACACACATGCTCCTCACATTGTAGACCTCAATGGGCCTGGCCTAATATGACCTTTTGTCCATTCTTTGGGAAGCCTTGCCTGTGAGATTTCTCCAGAGATTTCATTGAAATGAGCTTCCTCACCATTTAATCTTTGCTGAATGAATTGAAACCCACAGTGCCTCCAACTTCATGCTTGAAAAATGGCTAGATAAATACCATGAAATTTTTGAAATTCCTATGACCAGGTGGCACTGGAGAAACATTGGATGTCCTATTGCTGATCATGAGTATACCAGACAGTGCCTTGATTTACTGAGTTTCATGAAAATGGTGTAGAACAGAGATGCCAGTAAGTTGGAGCCTGCTGAGTAGTGGGTCTAGAGCAGTGCTGGGGAGGTGTTTGATAAAACATCCGTGGTAGGGCCATGTGGATCTACCATTGGATTCCAAATGGCTTGTAACTGACATGGTGCTGCCAGCAGACCCTTATATGTAAAGGCATCTTGTTATATGGAGAGTTTTAAGAGGAAAATTAAGAATCAGGTTGATATGGACAAGGGGGCAATGGGGCAAGCTGTGCGAGATAGAAGCCTAGTTGGTGCATTCTCTTGCAGACCCTGACCCACCACACGTGACACAACTCCCTCCAGCTCTGTGTCCCAGTTTAGCCGCTAGTATTTCGTGAAACAAATACCAAACTCACAGTGCAGCAGCCTAAAAACCACAAAAAGTGGAGGAGGACCAAATGGCTTCACAGTCCACACGGGGAGACGGGGAGACACTTAGTCCCCAGTGGCCTCAGTTTACCTATAAAGAGAGGATTCAGCACTGCTTCATCTTGTTCATTGGAAAATAAGAAACCATGTCCTCCAGGTCACATAGATGCAGACCCAGCTTTGATGTTCTCACTACAAAGGAAGCCAAATCTCATGAAAACAACATATATTTCAAGTGCGGAAGCTCAGAGGCAGTTTCTCAAAAAGTTTTTAGGCCAGCAGAGTTACATGTTTGTGGAGTGTTTACCATGTCCCTTACTTTTGGAAACTCCTAAACCACCTCCAAGGTTGTGAACTCCTGAGCATTTTCCATTCCAGATATGTATTCACTGATTGTGTAACTCTTCTCCTCTAATTGTGTCTTACTTGGGGTGAAGGTAATGTCAAGGCATTGTTTTGGATGAGAGCGGGAGGATATTTGTGCAGCATATATTTACATACACATTGGATTCTTTTTCCAATTTTTCATTCGAAGTACTGAATCCCTGACGCTAACCCATACCTAGTAGACTCAGACTATTCATCCTAATATAATGGGGAAAATTAACCCAACACAATAGAAATACAAGCACTTCAGAGGAGACATGTTCTATAGTTGGACTTGACATTTGCATTATATAAGGTAGGAGTTATACATCTAGTCAAATTTTAATTGAAATATTCTCCATGTGTTTTTAAACTTAACAAATATGTGAATACTTGTTTCCAATTTCTGTAGCCTATTCACACATGTATATTTATATGCATATATAGAATCCTACCAGGTATCACACGTACATTTTTGTAAGGTGGATGTCTTGGCAGATACAAATTGTGAGAAGTGTTCACTCCTCCTAAATGCTGTTGGAAATGAAAATTCAACCTATAAGAGAGCGTCCTAGAAGAACAACATTATACATAAACTCATGTTCAGTAACATAAATATTTTTGCATCTGTGGATGATATATATTTACTGATGAATTTCGATTGGCATTTATATTGGTACTTTTTTATGTCTGTGAGTGTTGTGTGTGTGTGTGTGTGTGTGTGTGTGTGGGTATAAATATAGATATAGATATACTCTCCAAAGTTTTCAAAATATGAAATATATGTGTCTAGTACACACTCTATAAATTCATTCATGTTCATGTATGTTGATTTATAATCCACTTTTCAGAAGATTATAATCAGAAATATTCATCCACCTGAAATACATATTTGTTTCCTAGTACTGACTGCTAACTTCAGTGAAGGGTGCATACAAATCCTCATTATTCTACAGTATCTGACCCAGTCTAAAATCAATGCAAGTAGACTCCTATGGGACATGATATGTAATTTGTCATTCATTTGTATTCGACACTGGTACATTATTGTTTCTTCAGTTTTTGCACATCATAGGATATACATTTGATCAACATGTTCACAAATTAATAGGCATTTGTTTCAACATTAATCACTTCTTGCTTCAGAACACATGTATTGTCAGGGTTTCTTGACTGGTCTTTTCATGAGACTTCTTTCCAAACACATTATTTTGAATTTCCATAATCATTTTGAAGCAAAACTCACACACTCTTCATGATAAACCAAAACACTAATATTTCCATTAGATATAACTGGTTGGAATGAATGATTGTATATCAATATACAATTTCCTTTTATTTTTCAGATATCAGTTCAATTCATTATTTAAAGTTTAAAAAAGTCATATTATTTATTCACAGTATGGTCTATTTGTGGTTTTTCTCTATGTTCATAGAAACAGGGTACACCTCTTTGCACCCCCGATTCTAATTTTACATCTTCAATATATTGCTCCCAGAAATGGTGAAAGAAATACTCATGTCACCTCATTATCACAGTAATATTCTGGACAAAAAATGGAAAGGTCACACTTATGATTGTACCAAAGCCTAAATGGAAAGTGAACATGGATTTCTAAAAACATCCATGTCCAGGTTGCCTAATGCTGTCAATTGTCACTCCTATTGGTGACTACATATTTGTTTTTTCCTAATTTATATATTGAAACTCAACCCTGTTGAAAATGTCTAATTCTATCCCTCACTTTATACTTTGCCTGATTTCGTAATGTTTCCATTGATATCTGCTTTTCTACATATTTTCCCCAGTTCAACATAGTGTCTGACTCTTCATATGTGCTGACATTTACATTCACTCTATAACCAAAAGTCTATTGCTAAAGAACTTTTGGTCCAAATCCTATACTCACTCGTCTTCCTAAACCTACCGACTATCTTCCTAAACCTACTGAATATCCCTTTTTGACTGGATGTTCTCTTCTAAATTCAATCATCCAATGTGCAAGGTCCTATGCCATTGTATATCAAATTATCTGAGACATCTTTGCAGAACATAATTCAAAGCTAAGTATCCCAATCAAGGGCAAAACCCTTCTGGGCTTCAAAGCATACCTAGATTTCTTTTTTCATACTTATATTTCACCTCTATATTCTTGTAAATATTGCAGGTTCCCAATCCCATTATTCATCGCACAGAATCATTCGTCACCAAATCAAACCTGTTTTTAACCCCAAGTATACACTGTTCCCTCAATCATTTTACAGAAGAGCAGGGACAGAGGGGTTCTTACAATACAGGAAAGTTGGGGATCTTCCACCAGATGAGAACCTCAAATGTCCATGCACAAATGATACCTGGAGAAGTTGTAGGCAGGTATGAAGCACCTGAGAGAGCAAAAGTCATCTTCCATGGCAAACAACCATGGGATGTGTCTGAATCTGCCACTCTCTTCTTATTGTAGACAAGGTGGAACAATCCAGGCCTGAGTGGAGAGCTGTTCCCGGGTGCCAATAGTTGATATACATTCTACCTTATGAAAGTGTCACAGGAAGTAGGGGAATCCTCCATCTTATGTAACCCTTGGAAGCAACTGTTAGGACAAAGTGGTTGCCAAGGCAGTGACCTCATTCAGTTCCAAAGAATGTGACATACCTCATTTCCTTGGTGATGGAACTCTCTGAACTTGGTATCCAAGAAGCCAGGCACCCAGAGGCAGTCCCAGTCCCAGGCCCAGTGGGCTCACTTGTTTGGATTTACCAAGGACAGAGTCAGTTTTCTTGGTACCTAATGATGTGAGGATGGCCAAATGCCAGGAGAGCTCTGAAGATGGACCTTTCCTGAGAAAACAGGTAGTGGCTAACCACTTTTTCCTGATATCTTCACAGAGTTGGTCAAGGAAACAAGATCTGAGAGAAGACAGGCCATTTCGGGGGAACATAGTATGGCCCACCAGTCAGAGGACACTCCGGATAGTCACAGACCTACTTGGGGGAAGGAGGTGCCTTTGTGGGAGTGGGTGTGGGTTTGTTGTTTTGTCTCATGTTCTGAGAATAGATCGAAAAGGCGGTTTGTTTGGTTTGGAGTAGACAGTTTCTAGTAAGTCATTTGACAAGGCGAGTGTTTCTGTTTATGTGTATCCCACTGTGTTCGTTGTTGTAGACATTAGAAAAGAGAATGCATTAATGGATGTGTCCTGTCTAGTATAAATCTTCCCTATAATTCATCCTGCCCAATATATGAATGGACTGCAGCTTGTCTTATCGATGTGCAACACCTGCTATCTTTCTAAGTTGTTGTTTTCTTCCTGAATTCTGGGAACTCTCCAGAATGGGCTCAGGCATTTGTGTCCAAAATATGTACCACCTCCAAGCTCTGTGACATGGCCATGTAAAGGATAGTTGAAGAGAATGGCGAGCATCTCAGAAAACTCAGATTTCAGTGTGACCAGGAAAGTCTTAGTGCAGAAACACTGCTTTGGGCTTTTTGCTTACTTATTGTTGTGTTGCACTGAATGTCAGGAAGGTCTTTGCCTCAGGCCACCCCTTTGTGAAGCCTGAAGAAAACAGTTTTCAAATGGAAATGAATGGGCCTCACCTGTGGTTCTTTGCTTAATTGCTTTGGAAAGGGATGTGTCTATATCAGCCTCTGGGTCCTGTGTGTGGCTGTGACTTAGATTCTCAGCACCTGATGGATCTTAAGAATGATCCCATGTGAGCTTCCAAAACTAAATGGCAAAAAATATCATTCATTGTGGATGAAGACTCTTGCCTTCCTCTGTTAGGTTCCTGCACTCCAACAAATATAAATAGGGATTCTGTGAGTCAAATGAGTTCTTCAAAGCCCTGCAGAGGTGCTTGTGTTTTCGCATGACTCTAAATCACCTACAGAATCGATACCTAAAATCAGTAGCCCTCAAATTGTAGAAACATAGAAGTATTAACGGCAGGCTTATTTGTTCACTCCTGGTTCACAGCAACGGTGTCCAGGCTACCCTGACTTTAGGCAAATGAGGGGCAAACGAGCTGATTTTGGACACTGTCTTGGGCTGCACCCCTCATGGAAACCTCCAGCCAGAGTTTAAGATGATTGACTATATGGAATAAGGTGAGGGCCACGTGGGAGTGTTTTGGTTTTAATGTTGGTCATTTGTGTGGCATTGGAAAAAATGACTGGTTCCACGTGGGCTTGAACTCTGGTGTGATTCCCCTTAAACACTGGGTTTTGGAACTGAAAGTCAAGGAAGCATTGCTATGAATTTTGTTGGGATTTTAAGAGGCCACGGATGAAAGTCGCTCTTGGAAACTGAGACCTAGGCCCCGGGTGGATTTCCACAGAGGCCTGGGAATCTCAGCAAGGATATCACATGATTTTATTCTTAAAGAAATGGCAGCCATAGTTGAGAGTCAAAACACACATGCTCCTCACATTGTAGACCTCAATGGGCCTGGCCTAATATGACCTTTTGTCCATTCTTTGGGAAGCCTTGCCTGTGAGATTTCTCCAGAGATTTCATTGAAATGAGCTTCCTCACCATTTAATCTTTGCTGAATGAATTGAAACCCACAGTGCCTCCAACTTCATGCTTGAAAAATGGCTAGATAAATACCATGAAATTTTTGAAATTCCTATGACCAGGTGGCACTGGAGAAACATTGGATGTCCTATTGCTGATCATGAGTATACCAGACAGTGCCTTGATTTACTGAGTTTCATGAAAATGGTGTAGAACAGAGATGCCAGTAAGTTGGAGCCTGCTGAGTAGTGGGTCTAGAGCAGTGCTGGGGAGGTGTTTGATAAAACATCCGTGGTAGGGCCATGTGGATCTACCATTGGAT
Organism: Callospermophilus lateralis; assembly: GCF_048772815.1. NCBI lineage: Eukaryota > Metazoa > Chordata > Mammalia > Rodentia > Sciuridae > Callospermophilus > Callospermophilus lateralis. Next base: position 83,894 of record NW_027513934.1, read on the forward strand.
TCCAAATGGCTTGTAACTGACATGGTGCTGCCAGCAGACCCTTATATGTAAAGGCATCTTGTTATATGGAGAGTTTTAAGAGGAAAATTAAGAATCAGGTTGATATGGACAAGGGGGCAATGGGGCAAGCTGTGCGAGATAGAAGCCTAGTTGGTGCATTCTCTTGCAGACCCTGACCCACCACACGTGACACAACTCCCTCCAGCTCTGTGTCCCAGTTTAGCTGCTAGTATTTCGTGAAACAAATACCAAACTCACAGTGCAGCAGCCTAAAAACCACAAAAAGTGGAGGAGGACCAAATGGCTTCACAGTCCACACGGGGAGACGGGGAGACACTTAGTCCCCAGTGGCCTCAGTTTACCTATAAAGAGAGGATTCAGCACTGCTTCATCTTGTTCATTGGAAAATAAGAAACCATGTCCTCCAGGTCACATAGATGCAGACCCAGCTTTGATGTTCTCACTACAAAGGAAGCCAAATCTCATGAAAACAACATATATTTCAAGTGCGGAAGCTCAGAGGCAGTTTCTCAAAAAGTTTTTAGGCCAGCAGAGTTACATGTTTGTGGAGTGTTTACCATGTCCCTTACTTTTGGAAACTCCTAAACCACCTCCAAGGTTGTGAACTCCTGAGCATTTTCCATTCCAGATATGTATTCACTGATTGTGTAACTCTTCTCCTCTAATTGTGTCTTACTTGGGGTGAAGGTAATGTCAAGGCATTGTTTTGGATGAGAGCGGGAGGATATTTGTGCAGCATATATTTACATACACATTGGATTCTTTTTCCAATTTTTCATTCGAAGTACTGAATCCCTGACGCTAACCCATACCTAGTAGACTCAGACTATTCATCCTAATATAATGGGGAAAATTAACCCAACACAATAGAAATACAAGCACTTCAGAGGAGACATGTTCTATAGTTGGACTTGACATTTGCATTATATAAGGTAGGAGTTATACATCTAGTCAAATTTTAATTGAAATATTCTCCATGTGTTTTTAAACTTAACAAATATGTGAATACTTGTTTCCAATTTCTGTAGCCTATTCACACATGTATATTTATATGCATATATAGAATCCTACCAGGTATCACACGTACATTTTTGTAAGGTGGATGTCTTGGCAGATACAAATTGTGAGAAGTGTTCACTCCTCCTAAATGCTGTTGGAAATGAAAATTCAACCTATAAGAGAGCGTCCTAGAAGAACAACATTATACATAAACTCATGTTCAGTAACATAAATATTTTTGCATCTGTGGATGATATATATTTACTGATGAATTTCGATTGGCATTTATATTGGTACTTTTTAATGTCTGTGAGTGTTGTGTGTGTGTGTGTGCGTGTGTGTGTATGTGTGTGTATAGATATAGATATAGATATACTCTCCAAATTTTTCCAAATATGAAATATATGTGTCTAGTACACACTCTATAAATTCATTCATGTTCATGTATGGTGATTTATAATCAACTTTTCACATGATTATAATCAGAAATATTCATCCACCTGAAATACATATTTGTTTCCTAGTACTGACTGCTAACTTCAGTGAAGGGTGCATACAAATCCTAATTATTCTACAGTATCTGACCCAGTCTAACATCAATGCAAGTAGACTCCTATGGGACATGATATGTAATTTGTCATTCATTTGTATTCGACACTGGTACATTATTGTTTCTTCAGTTTTTGCACATCATAGGATATACATTTCATCCACAAGTTCACAAATTAATAGGCATTTGTTTCAACATTAATCACTTCTTGCTTCAGAACACATGTATTGTCAGGGTTTCTTGACTTGTCTTTTCATGAGACTTCTTTACAAACACATTATTTTGAATTTCCAAAATCATTTTGAAGCAAAACTCACACACTCTTCATGATAAACCAAAACACTAATATTTCCATTAGATATATAACTGGTTGGAATGAATGATTGTATATCAATATACAATTTCCTTTTATTTTTCAGATATCAGTTCAATTCTTTATTTAAAGTTCAAAAAAGTTATATTATTTATTCACAGTATGGTCTATTTGTGGTTTTTCTCTATGTTCATAGAAACAGGGTACACCTATTTGCACCCCCGATTCTAATTTTTACATCTTCAATATATTGCTCCCAGAAATGGTGAAAGAAATACTCATGTCACCTCATTATCACAGTATCATTCTGGACAAAAAATGGAAAGGTCACACTTATGATTGTACCAAAGCCTAAATGGAAAGTGAACATGGATTTCTAAAAACATCCATGTCCAGGTTGCCTAATGCTGTCAATTGTCACTCCTATTGGTGACTACATATTTGTTTTTTCCTAATTTATATATTGAAACTCAACGCTGTTGAAAATGTCTAATTCTATCCCTCACTTTATACTTTGCCTGATTTCGTAATGTTTCCATTGATATCTGCTTTTCTACATATTTTCCCCAGTTCAACATAGTGTCTGACTCTTCATATGTGCTGACATTTACATTCACTCTATAACCAAAAGTCTATTGCTAAAGAACTTTTGGTCCAAATCCTATACTCACTCGTCTTCCTAAACCTACCGACTATCTTCCTAATCCTACTGAATATCCCTTTTTGACTGGATGTTCTCTTCTAAATTCAATCATCCAATGTACAAGGTTCTATGCCATTGTATATCAAATTATCTGAGACATCTTTGCAGAACATAATTCAAAGCTAAGTATCCCAATCAAGGGCAAAACCCTTCTGGGCTTCAAAGCATACCTAGATTTCTTTTTTCACACTTATATTTCACCTCTATATTCTTGTAAATATTGCAGGTTCCCAATCCCATTATTCATCGCACAGAATCATTCGTCACCAAATCAAACCTGTTTTTAACTCCAAGTATACACTGTTCCCTCAATCATTTTACAGAAGAGCAGGGACAGAGGGGTTCTTACAATACAGGAAAGTTGGGGATCTTCCACCAGATGAGAACCTCAAATGTCCATGCACAAATGATACCTGGAGAAGTTGTAGGCAGGTATGAAGCACCTGAGAGAGCAAAAGTCAACTTCCATGGCAAACAACCTGGTCAGGATGAAGGGATGTGTCTGAATCTGCCTCTCTCTTCTTATTGTAGACAAGGTGGAACAATCCAGGCCTGAGTGGAGAGCTGTTCCCGGGTGCCAATGGTTGATATACATTCTACCTTATGAAAGTGTCACAGGAAGTAGGGAAACCTCCATCTTATGTAACCCTTGGAAGCAACTGTTAGGACAAAGTGGTTGCCAAGGCAGTGACCTCATTCAGTTCCAAAGAATGTGACATACCTCATTTCCTTGGTGATGGAACTCTCTGAACTTGGTATCCAAGAAGCCAGGCACCCAGAGGCAGTCCCAGTCCCAGGCCCAGTGGGCTCACTTGTTTGGATTTACCAAGGACATAGTCAGTTTTCTTGGTACCTAATGATGTGAGGATGGCCAAATGCCAGGAGAGCTCTGAAGATGGACCTTTCCTGAGAAAACAGGTAGTGGCTAACCACTTTTTCCTGACATCTTCACAGAGTTGGTCAAGGAAACAAGATCTGAGAGAAGACAGGCCATTTCGGGGGAACATAGTATGGCCCACCAGTCAGAGGACACTCTGGATAGTCACAGACCTACTTGGGGGAAGGAGGTGCCTTTGTGGGAGTGGGTGTGGGTTTGTTGTATTGTCTCATGTTCTGAGAATAGATCCAAAAGGCTGTTTGTTTGGTTTGGAGCAGACAGTTTCTAGTAAGTCATTTGACAAGGCGAGTGTTTCTGTTTATGTGTATCCCACTGTGTCCGTTGTTGTAGACATTAGAAAAGAGAATGCATTAATGGATGTGTCCTGTCTAGTATAAATCTTCCGTATAATTCATCCTGCCCAATATATGAATGGACTGCAGCTTGTCTTATCGATGTGCAACACCTGCTATCTTTCTAAGTTGTTGTTTTCTTCCTGCATTCTGGCCACTCTCCAGAATGGGCTCAGGGATTTGTTGTCCAAAATATGTATCACCTCCAAGCTCTGTGACATGGCCATGTAAAGGATAGTTGAAGAGAATGGCGAGCATCTCAGAAAACTCAGATATCAGTGTGACCAGGAAAGTCTCAGTGCAGAACACTGCTTTGGGCTTTTTGCTTACTTATTGTTGTGTTGCACTGAATGTCAGGAAGTTCTTTGCCTCAGGCCACCCCTTTGTGAAGCCTGAAGAAAACAGTTTTCAAATGGAAATGAATGGGCCTCACCTGTGTTTTCTTTGCTTAATTGCTTTGGAAAGGGATGTGTCTTTATCAGCCTCTTGGTCCTGTGTGTGGCTGTGACTTAGATTCTCAGCACCTGATGGATCTTAAGAATGATCCCATGTGAGCTTCCAAAACCAGAATGGCAAAAAATATCATTCATTGTGGATGAAGACTCTTGCCTTCCTCTGTTAGGTTCCTGCACTTCAACAAATATGAATAGGGATTCTGTGAGTCAAATGAGTTCTTCAAAGCCCTGCAGAGGTGCTTGTGTTTTCGCATGACTCTAAATCACCTAAAGAATCGATACCTAAAATCAGTAGCCCTCAAATTGGAGAAACATAGAAGTATTAACGGCAGGCTTATTTGTTCACTCCTGGTTCACAGCAACGGTTTCCAGGCTACCCTGACTTTAGGCAAATGAGGGGCAAACGAGCTGATTTTGGACACTGTCTTGGGCTGCACCCCTCATGGAAACCTCCAGCCAGAGTTTAAGATGATTGACTATATGGAATAAGGTGAGGGTCATGTGGGAGTGTTTTGGTTTTAATGTTGGTCATTTGTGTGGCATTGGAAAAAATGACTGGTTCCACGTGGGCTTGAACTCTGGTGTGATTCCCCTTAAACACTGGGTTTTGGAACTGAACTCAGAGAAGCATTGCTATGAATTTTGTTGGGATTTTAAGAGGCCACGCATGAAAGTCGCTCTTGGAAACTGAGACCTAGGCCCCGGGTAGATTTCCACAGAGGCCTGGGAATCTCAGCAAGGATATCACATGATTTTATTCTTAAAGAAATGGCAGCCATAGTTGAGAGTCAAAACACACATGCACCTCACATTGTAGACCTCAATGGGCCTGGCATAATGTGACCTTTTGTCCATTCTTTGGGAAGCCTTGCCTGTGAGATTTCTCCAGAGATTTCATTGAATTGAGCTTCCTCACCATTTAATCTTTGCTGAATGAATTGAAACCCACAGTGCCTCCAACTTCATGCTTGAAAAATGGCTAGATAAATACCATGAAATTTTTGAAATTCCTATGACCAGGTGGCACTGGAGAAACATTGGATGTCCTATTGCTGATCATGAGTATACCAGACAGTGCCTTGATTTACTGAGTTTCATGAAAATGGTGTAGAACAGAGATGCCAGTAAGTTGGAGCCTGCTGAGTAGTGGGTCTAGAGCAGTGCTGGGGAGGTGTTTGATAAAACATCCGTGGTAGGGCCATGTGGATCTACCATTGGATTCCAAATGGCTTGTAACTGACATGGTGCTGCCAGCAGACCCTTATATGTAAAGGCATCTTGTTATATGGAGAGTTTTAAGAGGAAAATTAAGAATCAGGTTGATATGGACAAGGGGGCAATGGGGCAAGCTGTGAGAGATAGAAGCCTAGTTGGTGCATTCTCTTGCAGACCCTGACCCACCACACGTGACAGAACTCCCTCCAGCACTGTGTCCCAGTTTAGCTGCTAGTATTTCGTGAAACAAATACCAAACTCACAGTGCAGCAGCCTAAAAACCACAAAAAGTGGAGGAGGACCAAATGGCTTCACAGTCCACACGGGGAGACGGGGAGACACTTAGTCCCCAGTGGCCTCAGTTTACCTATAAAGAGAGGATTCAGCACTGCTTCATCTTGTTCATTGGAAAATAAGAAACCATGTCCTCCAGGTCACATAGATGCAGACCCAGCTTTGATGGTCTCACTACAAAGGAAGCCAAATCTCATGAAAACAACATATATTTCAAGTGCGGAAGCTCAGAGGCAGTTTCTCAAAAAGTTTTTAGGCCAGCATAGCTCCATGTTTGTGGAGTTTTACCCTGTCCCTTACTTTTGGAAACTCCTCTACCACCTCCAAGGTTGTGAACTCCTGGGCATTTTCCATTCCAGATATGTATTCACTGATTTTGTAACTCTTCTCCTCTAATTGTGTCTTACTTGGGGTGAAGGTAATGTCAAGGCATTGTTCTGGATGAGAGCATGAGGATATTTGTGCAGCATATATTTACATACACATTGGATTCATTTTCCAATTTTCCATTTGAAGTACTGAATCCCGGACACTAAAACTTACCTAGTAGACTCAGACTATTCATCCTAATATAATGGGGAAATTTAACCCAGCACAATAGAAATACAAGCACTTCAGAGGAGACATGTTGTATAGTTGGACTTGACATTTGCATTATATAAGGTAGGAGTTATAAATCTCGTCAAATTTTAATTGAAATATTCTCCATGTGTTTTTAAGCTTAACAAATATGTGAATTCTTATTTCCCTTTTCTGTAGCCTATTCACACATGTATATTTATATGCATATATAGAATCCTACCAGGTATCACACATACATTTTTGTGAGGTGGCTGTCTTGGCAGATACAAATTGTGAGAAGTGTTCACTCCTCCTAAATGCTGTTGGAAATGAAAATTCAACCTATAGGAGAACGTCCTAGTAGAACAAAATTATGCATAAACTCATGTTCAGTAAAATAAATATTTTTGCATCTGTGGATGATATATATTTACTGATGAATTTCGATTGGCATTTATATTGGTACTTTTTAATGTCTGTGAATGTTGTGTGTGTGTGTGTGTCTGTGTGTGTGTGTGTGTCTGTGTGTGTGTGTGTCTGTGTGTGTGTATAGACATAGATATATATATATACTCTCCAAATTTTTCAAAATATGAAAAAATGTGTCTAATATATACTCTCTAAATTCATTCATGTACATGTATGTGGATTTATAATCAACTTTTCACAAGATTATCATCGGAAATATTCATCCTCCTGAAATACATATTTGTTTCATAGTACTGAAACCTAACTTCAGTGAATGGTGCATACAAATCCTAATTACTCTACAGTAACTGACCCAGTCTAACATCAATGCAAGAAGACTCCTATGGGACATGATATGTAATTTGTCATTCATTTGTAATCGACACTGGTACATTATTGTTTCTTAAGTTTTTGCACATCATAGGATATACATTGCATCCACAAGTTCACAAATTAATAGGCATTTGTTTCAACTTTAATGACTTCTTGCTTCAGAACACATGTATTGTCAGGGTTTCTTGACTGGTCCTTTCATCAGACTTCTTTCCAAACACAAAATTTTGAATTTCCATAATCATTTTGAAGCAAAACTCACACACTCTTCATGATAAACCAAAACACTAATATTTCCAATAGATATATAACTGGTTGGAATGAATGATTGTATATCAATATACGATTTCCTTTAATTTTTCAGATATCAGTTCAATTCTATATTTAAAGTTGAAAAAATTATATTATTTATTCACAGTATGGTCTATTCATGCTTTTTTTCTATGTTCATAGAAACAGGGTACACCTCTTTGTACCCCGATTCTAATATTACATCTTCAATATATTGCTCCCAGAAATGGTGAAAGAAATACTCATGTCACCTCATTATCACAGTAATATTCTGGACAAAAAATGGAAAGGTCACACTTATGATTGTACCAAAGCCTAAATGGAAAGTGAACATGGATTTCTAAAAACATCCATATCCAGGTTGCCTAATGCTGTCAATTGTCAATCCTATTGGTGACTACATATTTGTTTTTTCCTATTTATATATTCAAACTCAACACTGTTGAAAATGTCTAATTCTATCCCTCACTTTATACTTTGCCTGATTTCGTAATGTTTCTATTGATATCTGCTTTTCTACATATTTTCCCCAGTTCAACATAGTGACTGACTCTTTATATGTGCTGACATTTACATTCACTCTATAACCAAAAGTCTATTGCTAAAGAACTTTTGGTCCAAATCCTGTACTCACTCTTCTTCCTAAACCTACGGACTATCTTCCTAATCCTACTGAATATCCCTTTTTGACCTGATGTTCTCTTCTAAATTCTATCATCCAATATACAACGTCCTATGCCATTGTAATTCGAATTATCTGAGACATCTTTGCAGAACATAATTCAAAGCTAAGTATCCCAATCAAGGGCAAAACCCTTCTGGGATTGAAAGCATACCTAGATTTCTGTTTTCATACTTATATTTCACCTCTATATTCTTGTAAATATTGCAGGTTCCGATTGCCATTATTCATTGCACAGAATCATTCGTCACCAAATCAAACCTGTTTTTAACTCCAAGTATACACTGTTCCCTCAATCATTTTACAGAAGAGCAGGGACAGAGGGGTTCTTACAATACAGGAAAGTTGGGGATCTTCCACCAGATGAGAACCTCAAATGTCCATGCACAAATGATACCTGGAGAAGTTGTAGGCAGGTATGAAGCACCTGAGAGAGCAAAAGTCATCTTCCATGGCAAACAACCTGGTCAGGATGAAGGGATGTGTCTGAATCTGCCTCTCTCTTCTTACTGTAGACAAGGTGGAACAATCCAGGCCTGAGTGGAGAGCTGTTCCAGGGTGCCAATGGTTGATATACATTCTACCTTATGAAAGTGTCACAGGAAGTAGGGGAAACCTCCATCTTATGTAACCCTTGGAAGCAACCGTTAGGACAAAGTGGTTGCCAAGGCAGTGACCTCATTCAGTTCCAAAGAATGTGACATACCTCATTTCCTTGGTGATGGAACTCTCTGAACTTGGTATCCAAGAAGCCAGGCACCCAGAGGCAGTCCCAGTCCCAGGCCCAGTGGGCTCACTTGTTTGGATTTACCAAGGACAGAGTCAGTTTTCTTGGTACCTAATGATGTGAGGATGGCCAAATGCAAGGAGAGCTATGAATATGGACCTTTCCTGAGAAAACAGGTAGTGGCTAACCACTTTTTCGTGACATCTTCACAGAGTTGGTCAAGGAAACATGATCTGAGAGAAGACAGGCCATGTCGAGGGAACATAGTATGGCCCACCAGTCAGAGGATACTTCGGATAGTCAAAGACCTACTTGGGGGCAGGAGGTGCCTTTGTGGGAGTGGGTGTGGGTTTGTTGTTTTGTCTCATGTTCTGAGAATAGATAGGAAAGGCGTTTTGTTTGGTTTGGAGTGGACAGTTTCTAGTAAGTCATTTGACAAGGCGAGTGTTTCTGTTTCTGTGTATCCCACTGTGTCCGTTGTTGTAGACATTAGAAAAGAGAATTCATTAATGGATGTGTCCTGTCTAGTATAAATCTTCCCTATAATTCATCCTGCCCAATATATGAATGGACTGCACCTTGTCTTATCGATGTGCAACACCTGTTATCTTTCTAAGTTGTTGTTTTCTTCCTGAATTCTGGCCACTCTCCAGAATAGGCTCATGGATTTGTGTCCAAAATATGTACCACCTCCAAGCTCTGTGACATGGCCATATAAAGGATAGTTGAAGAGAATGGCGAGCATCTCAGAAAACTCAGATATCAGTGTGACCAGGAAAGTCTCAGTGCAGAAACACTGCTTTGGGCTTTTTGCTTACTTATTGCTGTGTTGCACTGAATGTCAGGAAGGTCTTTGCCTCAGGCCACCCCTTTGTGAAGCCTGAAGAAAACAGTTTTCAAATGGAAATGAATGGGCCTCACCTGTGGCTCTTAGCTTAATTGCTTTGGAAAGGGATGTGTCTTTATCAGCCTCTTGGACCTGTGTGTGGCTGTAGCATAGATTCTCAGCACCTGATGGATCTTAAGAATGATCCCATGTGAGCTTCCAAAACCACAATGGCAAAAAATATCATTCATTTTGGATGAAGTCTCTTGCCTTCCTCTGTTAGGTTGCTGCACTCCATCAAATGAGAATAGGGATTATTTAGGTCAAATGAGTTCTTCAAAGCCCTGCAGAGGTGCTTGTGTTTTCGCTTGACTCTAAATCACCTAAAGAATTGATACCTAAAATCAGTAGACCTCAAATTGGAGAAACATAGAAGTATTAACGGCAGGTTTATTTGTTCACTCCTGGTTCACAGAAACGGTGTCCAGCCTACCCTGACTTTAGGCAAATGAGGGGCAAACGAGCTGATTTTGGACACTGTCTTGGGCTGCGCCCCTCATGGAAACCTCCAGCCAGATGTTAAGATGATTGACTATATGGAATAAGATGAGGGCTATGTGGGAGTGTTTTGGTTTTAATGTTGCTCATTTGCGTGGCATTGGAATAAATGACTGTGTCCACGTGGGCTTGAACTCTGGTGTGATTCCCCTTAGAGACTGGGTTTTGGAACTGAACTCAGAGAAGCATTGCCATGAATTTTGTTGGGATTTTAAGAGGCCATGCATGAAAGTCACTCTTGGAAACTGAGACCTAGGCCCCGGGTGGATTTCCACAGACGCCTGGGAATCTCAGCAAGGATATCACATGATTTTATCCTTAAAGAAATGGCAGCCATAGTTGAGAGTCAAAACACACATGGACCTCACATTATAGACCTCAATGGGCCTCGCCTAATGTGACCTTTTGTCCACTCTTTGGGAAGCCTTGCCTGTGAGATTTCTCCAGAGATTTTATTGAAATGAGCTTCCTCACCATTTAATCTTTGCTGAATGAATTGAAACCCACAGTGCCTCCAACTTCATGCTTGAAAAATGGCTAGATAAATACCATGAAATTTTTGAAATACCTATGACCAGGTGGTACTGGAGAAACATTGGATGTCCTTTTGCTGATCATGATTATACCAGACAGTGCCTTGATTTACTGAGTTTCATGAAAATGGTGTAGAACAGAGATGCCAGTAGTTTGTAGCCTGCTGAGTAGTGGGTCTAGAGCAGTGGTGGGGAGGTGTTTGATAAAACATTCGTGGAAGGGCCTTGTGGATCTACCATTGGATTCCAAATGGCTTGTAACTGACATGGTGCAGCCAGCAGACCCTTATATGTAAAGGCATCTTGTTATATGGAGAGTTTTCAGAGGAAAATTAAGTATCAGGTTGATATGGAAAAGGGGGCAATGGGGAAAGCAGTGAGAGATAGAAGCCTAGTTGGTGCATTCTCTTGCAGACCCTGACCCACCACACGTGACAGAACTCCCTCCAGCACTGTGTCCCAGTTTAGCTCCTAGTATTTCGTGAAACAACTACCAAACTCACAGTGCAGCAGCAAAAACTCCACAAAAAATGGAGGAGGACCAAATGGCTTCACAGTCCACACGGGGAGACACTTAGTCCCCAGTGGCCTCAGTTTACTTACAAAGAGAGGATTCAGCACTGCTTCATCTTGTTCATTGGAAAATAAGAAACCATGTCCTCCAGGTCACATAGATGTAGACCCAGCTTTGATGGTCTCACTACAAAGGAAGCCAAATCTCCTGAAAACAACATATATTTCAAGTGCGGAAGCTCAGAGGCAGTTTCTCAAAAAGTTTTTAGGCCAGCAGAGCTCCATGTTTCTGGAGTGTTTACCCTGTCCCTTACTTTTTGAAACTCCTCTACCGCCTCCAGAATGTGAACTCCTTAGCATTTTTCATTCCAGATATGTATTCACTGATTTTGTAACTCTTCTCCTCTAGTTGTGTCTTACTTGTGGTGAAGGTAATGTCAAGGCATTGTTCTGGATGAGAGCGGGAGGATATTTGTGCAGCGTATATTTACATACACATTGGATTCATTTTCCAATTTGTCATTCGAAGTTCTGAATCCCTGACAATAACCCATACCTAGTAGACTCAGACTATTCATCCTAATATAATCGTGAAAATTAACCCAACACAATAGAAATACAAGCACTTCAGAGGAGACATGTTGTAGAGTTGGACTTGAAATTTGCCTTATATAAGGTTGGAGTTATAAATCTAGTCAAATTTTAATTGTAATATTGTCCATGTGTTTTTAAACTTAACAAATATGTGAATTCTTGTTTCCCTTTTCTGTAGCCTATTCACACATGTATATTTATATGCATATATAGAATCCTACCAGGTATCACACGTACATTTTTGTGAGGTGGCTGTCTTGGCAGATACAAATTGTGAGAAGAGTTCACTCCTCCTAAATGCTTTTGGAAATGAAAATTCAACCTATAGGAGAGCGTCCTATTAGAAAAACATTATATATAAACTCATGTTTAGTAAAATAAATATTTTTTGCATTTGTGGATGATATATATTTACTGATGAATTTCGATTGGCATTTATATTGGTACTTTTTAATGTCTGTGAGTGTTGTGTGTGTGTGTGTGTGTGTGTGTGTGTGTATATATATATATATATATAGATAGATATAGATATAGATATATAGATATAAATATAGATATACTCTCCAAATTTTTCAAAGTATGAAATATATGTGTCTTATTTTGCACTTCCTAAATTTTTCATATTCATGAATGTGGATTTATAATTATCTTTTCACAAGATTATTCTCAGAAACATTCATATACCCTACGAGACTCTTACCACTAATACTAATATAATGGAGAAAAAGAACCCAAACAGAATAGATACAAGCATTTCAGAAGAGACATGGTGTATAGTTGGACTTGCCTTTTGCATAATATAAGGTAGGAGTTATAAATCTATTCAATTTATTGAAATAATTTTCCATGTGTTATTTTTTTTGACACAACACAAAATTTAATCTTTGAAAAATAAATAAAGTTGACACTTCCTTAACCAAGCTAATGAAGAAAAAAAACCTCAAATTACTAAAATTAAGGATCATAAAGGAACTTTTACAGAGTACACAACTAAAATACAGAGAATAATTGAAAACTAATTTGAAAATTTATAGTCTAATAAATTAAAATACCATGATGACATCAATAAAATTTTAGAGATATACCCAAACTTAATTAGTAGGACGTGAACAATTTAAACAAATCAATTTCAAGCAATGAAATAGAAGTTGCTGTCAACAGCCTACCAATCAAGCAAAGCCCAGGAACAGACAGATTCTCAGCCATGTTCTACAAGACCTTCAAAGAAGCATTCATCACAATACTCCTCAAATTATTCCATAAAATAGAAAAGGATGGAACTCCTCCAAACTCATTCCATGAGGCTATTATCACTCACATACCAAAATCAGACAAAGACACATCAAGGAAAGAAATCTTCAGAGCAAAATTCCTGACAAAGATATATACAAAAATTCTCAATAAAATTCTTTTTTTTAAGCCAAAGTTAATCAAAAGGGATAAAGAGGGACACTACACACTATTCCATGTGTTTTTAAAGTTAAGAAATATATGAATTCCTGTCTCCCTTTCTCTGTAGCCTATTAAGCACATGTATTTTTATATGCACAAATAGAATCCTACCTGGTTTCACACGTACATTCTTGTAAGGTGGCTGACTTGGCAGATACTATTTGTGAGAAGAGATCACTCCTCCTAAACGCTGTTGGTACAGAAAATTCAACCCATGGGTGAGCTTCCTAGATGAACAACATTATACATACATCCATGTTCAGTAAAATGAATATTTTGGGATATGCGGATGAGTTATTTTTCATGATGAATTTCGATTGACATATATATTGCGACATTATAATGTGTGTGTGTTTGTCTCTCTCTCTCTCTCTCTATCTCTCTCTCTCTCTCTCTCTCTCTCTCTCTATATATATATATATATATATATATATATATATATATATAGTCTCCAGATTTTCCAAAATATGAAATATATGTCTTCTTATACACCACCTGAATTCATTCATATTCATATATGTGGATTTATAATCAACTTTTAACAAGTTTATTCTCAGAAATATATATCCACTGAAATACATATTTGTTTCCTAGTATTGAAAACTAAATTCAGGGAAGGGTTCTTACAAATCCTAATATTTCTAGACTAACTGACCAAGTTTAACATCAATGCAAATACATTCCTATTGGATATGATGTGTTTTTTAAAGTTCATTTTTATTCAAACTTGGTGCGTTATTATTTATTCAGTTTATGCACATCATAAAATATATCCTTTCATTCACAAGTTCACAAATTTATAAATATTTGGTTTACTTTCAATCACTTCCTCCTTTGGAACACATATATTCCTCTATGTTTCTTGACTGGTCTTTTCACTAGACTTCTTTCTAAACACATTATTTTCGATTCCATTATCATTTTTGAAGCAAAACTCACACACTATTCATGATAAACGGTAACCCTAATAATACCATTAGATATATAACTTGTTGGAATGAATGTACATATATCAATATATGATTTCGTCTATATTTTCAGATATTAAAACAATCCATTATGTAAATTTGGAACCAGTCACATAATTTTTTCACAGTATGGTCTATTAATGCATCATCTCTATATTCATCAACACAGGGTAAACCTCTTAGTATCCCCAGTACTAATTTATATGTTTTCAAAATATTGCTCCCAGAAAAGGTGGAAGAAATACTCATGTCACCTGATCTACATATACATATTATCACAGTAATATTCTGGACACAAAATGCAAAGGTCACCATTATGATTGCAATAAAGCCTCAATGGAATGTGAACAGGGATTACTAAAAACATCCATGTCCAGTTTGCCTAATGCTCTCAAATGTCAATCCAATTGGTGACTACATTTTTCTTTCTTTTTAAGATTATGTATTCAACCTCAACCCTGTTGAAAATGTCAAATCTTATCACTCACGTTATACTTTGCCTGATTTCCTAATGTCTCTATTGATGTCTGCCTTCCTACATATTTTTCCCAGTTCATCATTGTGCCCAACTTTTCACATATGGTGCCATTTATATTCACTCTCTAACCGAAACCTATTGCTAAAGAACTTTTGGTCCAAATCCTAGACTCACTCTTCCTCCTAAACCTACTGACTATCTTTCTAATCCTACACACTATCCCTTTTTCACTGGATGTTCTCTTCTACATTCAATCATCTGAGGTACAGGGTTTATGCCATTGTATATCGATTTGCATCGATCTCGGTGCAAAACATTACTCAAGCTAAGGATCCCAATCAAGAGCCCAAATCCTTCTGGGCTTCAAATATTACCTAGATTTCTGTTTTCATACTTATATTTTACCTCCATATTCTTATAAATATTGCTGGTTCCCAATACCATTATTCATCCAGCAGAATGATTCCTAAGCCAAATG
The DNA here is from genome assembly GCF_048772815.1 of Callospermophilus lateralis. Classification (NCBI taxonomy): domain Eukaryota; kingdom Metazoa; phylum Chordata; class Mammalia; order Rodentia; family Sciuridae; genus Callospermophilus; species Callospermophilus lateralis. Next base: position 99,136 of record NW_027513934.1, read on the forward strand.
GAACATGCTATTAACCCTAACCATACAATGTTCCCTCAATCTCACTTTACAGAAGAGCAGGGATAAAGTTGATATTACAATACAGGAAGTTAGGAGATCTTCCACCTGCTGAGTACCTCAAAATCCATGCAGAAATAATCCCTGGAGAAGATGTAGGAGCTATGAAAGACCTGAGAGAACAAAAGTCATATTCCATGGCAAACAACATGGTCAGGATGAAAGGATGTGTCTGAGTCAGCCTCTCTATTCTTAATGCAGGGAAGATGGACCAAAGCAGGCCTGTGTGGAGATCTGTTCCCAGGTGACTATGGTTTCTATACCATTCTAACATGTGAAAGTATCACAGGAAGTAGGGCAGCCTCCATGTCAGGAGACACTAGGATGCAACTGTTAGGACAAAGTAGTGGCCAAGACAGGGACCTCATTTATTTCCTGAAGGTAGTGACCTCACCTCATTTCCTTGGCCATGGAACTCTCTGAATTTTGTGATCCAGGAAGCCAGGCACCAGAGCCAGTCCAAGTCCCAGTCGCAGTGGGCTCACTTGTTTGGATTTACTAAGGACAGAGTCAGTCTTTCTTGGTACCTACTGATGTAAGGGTTGCCAAATACTAAGAAAGCTCTGAAGAGGGGTCTTTCCTGAGAGGACAGGAATTGGCTCACCACTGCCTCCTGACAACTTCACAGAGTTGACCAAGGAGACCAGATCTGAGACAGAAAGGCCATTTGTGGGGAACATCGTATGGCCTACCAGTCAGAGGACACTCCAGACAGTGACAGACCTACTTGGGGGAAGGAGTTGCATTTGTGGGTGTTGGTTTGTGTTTGTGGTTTTTTTCCATGTTCTGAGAATAGGTAAAAAAGGAGGTTTGTTTGGATTGGAGTGGACTGTTTCCAGTAAGTCATTTGACAAGGAGACTGTTTCTATGTCCGTGTATCCCACTGTGTTTTTCTTTGTGGATATTAGAAAAAAATAGCTCATTGGGTGTGTCCTGTCTAGTAGAAAGCTTCCCAGCATGCATCCTTTCCAATTAATGAATGGACTGAGGCTTGCCTTATCCATGGGCAACACCTGCTATCTACCTAATTTTCCATTTTTTCATGAATTCTGGCCACTCTCAAGATTAGTATCATGTATTTTTGTACAAGATATGTACCACCTCCAAGCTCTGTGACATGGCCATGTACTGGATAGCTGAAGGGAATGGCGAGCAACTCAGAAAACTCACATATTAGAGTAACAAGGAAAGTCTCCGTGGAGAAACCCTGCTTGGGGCCTTTTGATTACCTATTGTTCTGTTGCTCTGAATGTCAGAAAGGTCTTTGCCTCAGGCCACCCCTTTGTGAAGCCTGAAGAAAACAGTTTTCAAATGGAAATGAATGGGCATCACCTGTGGCTCTTTGCTTCATTGCTTTGGAAATGGATGTATCTGAATCAGCCTCTTGGCCCTGTGTGAGCCTGTGGTTTAGATTTTCAGCACCTGATGAATCTAAAGAAAGATCCCATGTGGGCATCCAAAACCTAAATGGAAAAAAGATCAGTCATTGTGGATGAAGCCTCTCGACTTCCTCTGTAAGATTCCTGACCTCCATCAAGTGAGAATAGGGATTATTTTTGTCAAATAAGTTCTTCAAAGGGCTGCAGAGTTGAGACAATAGGTGCTTGGGTTTTCTTATAACTCCAATTCACACTAAAAATCTATACCCCACAGTCAGTAGGCCTCAAATTTGAGAAGTGGAGTAGTATTAACGGCAGGCCTATTTGATCACTTCTGGTTCACACTAAGGTTGTCCAGGCCACCCTGACTTTAGGCAAATGAGGGACAAGGGAGATTATTTTTGACACTGTCTTGGGCTGTGCCCCTCATGGAAACCTCCAGCTAGAGGTTATGATTAGTGTCTATATAAAAAGATGAAGAGGGCCATGTGAGAGTGTTTTGGTTTTAATTGTCATCATTTGTGTGGCAATTTGAAGAGATGCCTGGGTCCACCTGGGCTTGAACTCTGTTGTGATTCCCCTTAGAGACTGAGTTGTGTAACTGACCTCAGAGAAGTATTGCCATGAATTGTGTTGGGATTTCAGGAGGCCACACATGAGATTCACCATTGGAATCTGAGATCTTGGCCCAGGGTGACTTTACACAGAGCACTGGAAATCTAAGCCAGGATATCACAAGATTTTATTCTGAAAGATTCCAGCCATAGTTAAAACACCAACAGGGAATCTTTAGATCACTTATAAGCAAATTAAAAAACAAAATTTTTTAACAAGAGTAAAAATACTTAGTTAATGTAATGCTACCCTGAATTTTTTGGGTGAGTTTTACTTTATATTCCCTGTTTGAGATCCTAGTAAACTTGAGAGAAAAAAAAAAGAAAAAAAACAAAACTTTTGAACATAACTTTAAATGAAATAAAATCTGACCTACTGCTTTCGTAGTCATTCTCACATGTAGTAAGATGGGACACAGAGCCTTATCTCAGGTAAGACAGGGCTCTTTATAAATCATAAGTGTTTTAGTTCTAAAGCTGATCTTCATTTTTTAATATCCTTTTACAAAGTTTACATAAATTGTTTGAGGTCACATGAACATTAGCTAACACCATATAATATCACTTTTGAAACATGAATTAAAGAATGGCTGAATGTTTTTAACATTCAAATAGATTAGGCTCTCATTAATTTAAAAATACATTTAAATTGTTGCACAATGTAAAGTGTAACATAAAACTTTACATATCTTATTGATAACAGGTAAATAAATCCCCAATATATATTTTATTTACCATACAACTTCAGAACACCAGCTTGATATAATGCTCTTTTAATGTTTCTACCTTATCGAGTTGTATAACTGGAAGATATTAGCACATTAATAGCATCACAGTTACATTGATGTTTCTACATTTACCAAGTTTATCTTTTAAAGAAATGGCAGTACAGTGCTCTAAAATAACAGTTCTGTTTTAAACAGTTGTTTAATTTTTATGGTTGCTTGCTCTGGAAAAAATAAGACTTAATAAACACAATGTTATGAGTAATCTTATGTTTTAAGAAATTTTTGTCTCTTTAACACATGACTAATTTTTACAATCTTACACAGACTTTAGTAGAAAGTCTGTATAAGATTGTAAACATTTTATACAGATTTTGTACTAAAAATTGATAGACCTTAGTATATCAATCAGATATCAAACAAAAACACTCATGAATGAGTAAATCCAAATCAAATTTACTTTACTTTTTAATCAAAATATTAGACAAATGTATTGAACAGTGTAAACCATTTTTTGGTTGAAGGAAAAGTCCTAGAACAAAGTCATATAGACCTTTGGTAGACAATAATATTTTATTAGATTTTTGAACACCTAGAAAAACTTATAGGCATAAATTTGAAGACATTTATATTTATCTGTTTATCCAATCTAAATTGAAACATTTAAACCACGTGAATTAAAGATCTGTGGTCCACTTTTTAAAATTTGTTTTTATGAGCGCTTTTTTATATGAGTGCTCCTTATATATGTTAATTTGTGTATCATTTGAATGATATACGGACATATGTGTATATATATATATATATATATATATATATATATATATAGAGAGAGAGAGAGAGAGAGAGAGAGAGAGAGAGACATAAAACACATAACAAAAGTGTGCACACCTAATAATAGTGAAGGCCTTGTAGCTTTTCACAGGTGAAATCACCATTGCAATGTTTTTAAAACTCCACAGTTGGTCAAAGATAAAACTGATCAGAAAAACATTAACCTAGGTCTGTAGGATCAAAATCATAAACTCAAAAAAAAAAAGAATCTAAGAAAAAATTATGAGTCCTAGAAAAAATGACTGGCCGGTAATTAGTAAATACCATACAATTTACCATTTTTTTCCCTTAGGCCTCAGATCAGTCTCCTACTGAGCTTACAGGAGACTTTCATTTGCATTTCAACAGAAGTCCTGGCTGAGGTCTGGAAGGAGCAGGAAAAAACTGCTATTCTGAGCAGACACCTCAGGCCTAAGGCATTTTAACCATAATTTTCTGGTTAGGATGTTGAAAATTATGCTACAAGTTTAAGATACAATTCACAAAATTTTATATCTTTACATCTTGTTTTGTCAACAGATATCATACTATGATTTACTATCCTTGTCCAAATTAATGCACTGGTAAACACAGTGACATTTTCCCAGGCTACCCAATTCAGAATTGGAGAAAAAAAGACTGCATGATTGGGAAGTTACTTGCCAACTTGGAAGTAGAGTTCTTTAGTTTTCCATCCTAAGTATTTAAGTTCTCTGGCATGAATTATCTGAAATCAAAAACTAAACAATTACCTAAACCCGACTTTTAACTGCAATATTGTGCAATGCTTCAAAAAACGCATTCAGATACCAGATTATTACAATAAAACATCATCATTTAGACACACATTCAGCTAAGATCATTCTCAAGAAACAATTTATAATATAAACACATTATTGCACATGTCTTAAAGTGCCAAAAACAAAGGCACAAGACAGACAGAAAGGAACTCCAGAATATGGCTGACAGACAGAAGCCTTTAAAACAGAGCAGATAAGAGAAAAATCTCCTGCACCAGTGGCACCACAGATGTCCCCACAAGGGGACCAGATGTTTTCACAGAGAAGCTACCTGAAATGTAAAATCAAGGGTCTCCATGGTGACTTTACTGCATTTAGTGTCCCCTTTTTATTTTTCTCTTTTAAAAGAAGACAGAGGTGTCATAATTCTTACAGTGCAGGGAAGGAAGGAGGGAATTCCCTGAAGCAACAGGGCTTTGGCAGTTGCTGGGGTCCCTCAGTCCCTCCTTTTACTTACAGGATTAGCTCTTCTGTTTCGGGTCCACTCCAAGCATGCACCATCTCCTAACATTTCAGTCGTCAGCTCTCAAAAAGTTCTGGGACGGGGCCGGGTATCAAAATTTGTAACTTAAAGTTCGGTTTCTGACCCTGAAGCAAATTAATGCTAATTTAATAATGAGGACAGGGTTTTGAGAAAAAGAAAATGGAGGTTTATTGCTTTGCTAACAAAGGAAAAACAAGGGGACTCTGCCAAAAGGTTGTGACTCTCATGATCTGGAGGGACAAGGGATTTTAAAGAGTTTCACTTGTTAACCTGGGGTATACTCAGTTCTTCGTTCCAAAGCAGGCATTGCCCTGTGCAGTGGGTGTGCTCCAGGCAGCCAGCTAGGGGCTTCTTTCTTCCTGCTTAACAAAGGTGGGTAAAGTTCATCACAGTTCCTTAAAACACAGTCGAAAGGGTGTCAGGCTTACTTGCTTTGTTACCCTTTTTCACGTCCAATATCCTTAAAATTTTACCACAGAAATCAAACAAAAAAACGCACAAAAAAAAACAACAAAAAACATATAGACCACAGAACAAAACACAGAAAAACAGAATCCTGGTGCCGAAACAGAAAAACAGAGGAGCAATGCAACATCTTGCTAAAACTCCAGGGTAGGAGCGTGTGTGTGCCCATGGGCACCTCTCTACCCTTCCAGAGGAATTCCCTACAGAACAGAACAGAGGACAGCATGATTCTCATTACTGTCCTGGACAGGAGTGTATGTGAGCCTCCCCAGGCCACCTCTCTGTCATCAGAAGAGATCTCCCTTAACCAGATATCAGATGTTATAAAGGCGCCACTTACCTATGGAGGCCTCCTCCACCAGGGGCTTGATAATAGTTTTAGTGTGGTGGTTCACTGCAGTGCTCCCCAGACTGACGGCTCACTCCAAGGCCTTGGAACATCTCAAGTTGTGCACCTCCTAGAGTGGTTCTCCAGCCCAGTGCCCTGGAGGGAAGGCCAGCTTCAGAATTTTCAGCAGTCTGGTTTTGTGATCTGCTCGGGCAGGGTCATCTCACTGGGGAACTCCAAAATTTTGGACTAGGATGCAAGAAAAGACCACTGACTCCAATTAAAATCAAATTAAGACAAGCTTATTATTTCAACAGGCTGGGCTGCCTCTCCTTCCCAAAATGGCGGGAACAAGACAGCAACCCCACCTTTCCTACAGCCCAGCTATATAGCCCAGAAAGTTACACAAACGGGTAGTTACAGATAACAAAACTTTGAAAGCATCACACTAATGGTAGTTTACATTTTTTTTTTTGCTGGCCCCAATATCAGAAATAATGAGGACCATTAGGGCCTCAGAGAGGGTTGTTGTCTGGCCAGGGAAGGCCAATATTTATGAGGTGTCACTAAAGTTTCAGAAAGTACTGTTATCTGGTCAGAGAGCCAGGTGTGGATGAGTTCAAGGCACGGGCAGGCGTTCCAAGCAGGTTCAGAATTTGCAGTAATTTAGAGTAAAGCCAAAATTATCTTTTCATGGCTTTGTGGCAAGATGGTTCCCAATTTTAATAAAAAATCAGGTTGGGTCTATCAAGCCTCTCCCTTACTTTTGGAAACTCCTCTGCAAACTCCAATGTTGTGAACTCCCGAGCATTTTAATTCCAGATATGTATTCACAGAATTTCTAACTCTTCTATTCCAATTGTGTCTTTCTTGGGGCGAAGGTAATATCAAGTCATTGTTCTGGATGAGAGTGGAAATATTTTTGTGTAGCACATATTTGCATACACATTTAGGAGATCACTCCTCCTAAACACTGTTGGAACAGAAAATTCAAACTATGGGGGAGCTTCTTAGTTGAACAACATTATTCATGAATCCAAGTTCATTAAACAAATAGTTTTGGATCAGTGGATGATATATATTTCAAGATGAATTTCAATTGGCATATACTATGCTACATTTTAATGTCTGTGTGTGTTTTTTGTTTATAATGTTCTGCGATTTATATGGATTTAAAATCAAGTTTCCACAAGATTATTCTCAGAATATTCATCCACCTGAAATACATATTTGTTTCCTAGTACTGAAAACTAACTTCAGTAAATGGTGCATAAAAATCCTAATATGTCTACAGTAACTGACCCAGATTAATATCAATGCAAGTAGATTCCTAGGGGACATGATGTGTATTTTGATGTTCATTTTTATTCAACACTGCTACATTACTATTTCTGCAGCTTATGCACATCATACTGTATATATTTCATTCAAAAGTTCGCAAATTTATATGCATGTGTTTCACATTCAATCACTTCCTGCTTCAGAACACATGAATTCCTCCAGGTTTCTTGACTATTCTTTTCATGATACTTCTTTCCAAACACATTATTTTTGATTTCCATAATCACGTTTGAAGCAAAACTCACACACTTTTCAGGATAAAATATAACCCTAATATTACCATTAGATGTATAAGTGGTTGGAATGAATGATTGCATATCAATATGAGATTTCTTTTATATTTTCAGATATCAATTCAATCCATTATTTAAAGTGGAACCAGTTATATTATTTATACACAGTATGGTCTATTCATTCATAATCTGCATATTCATAGACACAGGGTACACCTATTTGTACCCCAAATACTAAATTATACGTCTACAAAACATTGCTCCAGAAACGGTGGAAGAAATATTCATGTCACCTGATCTACACATACATTTTATCACAATAATATTCTGGACACAAAATGCAATGGTCACACTTATGATTTTAAAAAAGCCTAAATGGAAAGTGAACATGGATTACAAAAAAACATCCAAGTCCTGGTTACCTAATGCTCTCGAATTCAATCCTATTTGTGACAACATATTTGTTTCTTCCTAAGATTATATATTCAAACTCAACCCTGTTGAAAATGTCTAAACCAATTACACACTTTATACTTTTGCTGATTTCCTAATGTCTCTATTTATGTCTGCTTTCCTACATATTTTCCCCTGTTCGTCATTGTGACTGACTCTTCACATGTGCTGACATTTACATTCACTCTCTACCCGAAACCCTATTTGTAAAGAACTTTTGGTCCAAATCCTATACTCACTCTTCTTTATAAACCTGCTGACTACCTTGGTAATCCTACGGACTATTCCTTTATGACTAGATGTTCTGTTTGTTATTCAATCATCCGAGGTACAAGATCCAATTTCATTGTATATTGACTTATCTGAGACATCTGTGCAGAATATAATTCAAAGCTAAGTATCCCACTCAAGGGCCCAATGCCCTACTTGGCTTCAAATCTTCCCTAGATTTCTGTTATATTTTACCTATATATTCTTGTAAATATTACAGGTTTCCAATACCATTATTCATCCAGCAGAATGATTGCTAACCAAAATTGAACATATTATTAACCCTAACCATACACTGTTCCCTCAATCTAACTTTAGAGCAGTGCAGGGACAGAGTTGGTCTTACAAAAGAGGAATGTTGGGGATCTTCCACCTGCTGAGAATATCAAAGATCCTTGCAGAAATGATCCCCGAAGAAGATGTAGACTGCTATGAAGGACCTGAGAGAGCAAAAGTTAGCTTCCATGGCAAACAACCTGGTCACTATGAAGGGATGTGTCTGAATAAGCCTCTCTCTTTTTAATATAGAGCAAATGGACCAAACCAGGCCTGTGTGGAGATCTTTTCCCCGGTACCAATGGTTGATATACCATTCTAACTTGTGAAAGTGTCACAGGAAGTAGGGGCAGCCTCCATCTCATGGGACCCTTGGAAGCAACTGTTAGGACAAAGTGGTTGCCAAGGCTGTGAGCTCATTCACTTCATGAAGGAAGTGACCTACCTCACTTTCTTGGTGATGGAACTCTCTGAACTTGGGATCCCTGAAAACAGGCAGCCAGAGTCAGGCCCAATAACAGTCACAGAAGTCTCACTTTTTGGATTTACCAAGGAGAGAGTCAATCTTTCTTGGTATCTACAGTTGTGAGGATGGCCAAATGCCAGGAAAGATCTGAATTGGGGTCTTTCCTGAGAAAGCAGGTATTGGCTCACCGCTGGCTCCTGACAACTTCACAGAGTGGGCCAAGGAGTCCAGATTTGAGAATAGAGAAGCCATTTCGGGGGAACATAGTATGGCCCACAAGGCAGAGGACACTCTTGATAGTCACAGACCCTCTTGGGGGAAAAAGGTGCCTTTGTGGGAATGAGTGTGTGTATGTGGTTTTGTCTCATGCTCTGAGAATAGGTAGGAAAGGCGGTTTCTTTGGTTTAGAATGTACTGTTTCTAGTAAGTCATTTGACAAAGCAAGTGTTTCTATGTCTGTGTATCCAACTGTGTCCATGGTTGTAGACATTACAAAAGAAAATGCATCAATGGATGTGTCCTGTCTAGGAGAAAGCTTCCCCACATTCATCCTGCCCAATTTATGAAAGGACGGAGGCTTGCCTTATTGATGGGCAAGACCTGCTGTCTTCCTAAGTTTCTGTTTTCTTCTTGAATTCTGGCCACTCTCCAGAATAGACTCATGGTTTTGTGACCAAGATATGTAGCACCTCAAAGCTCTGTGACATGGCCGTGTACTGGATAGCTGAAGGGAATGGCGAGAATCTCAGGAAACTCAGATATCTGTGTGATCATGAGTGTCTCAGTGGAGAATCCCTGCTTTGGGCCTTTGCTTACCTATTGTTCTGTAGCACTGAATGTCAGGAAGGTCTTTGCCTAAGGCACCACTTTGTGAAACCTGAATAAAACAGTTTTCTAATGGAAATGAATGAGCATCACCTGTCTCTCTTTGAGTAATTGCTTTTGAAAGGGAGGTGTCTGAGCCAGTCTGTTGGCTGTGTGTGAGGCTGTGGCTTGCATTCTCAGCACCTGATGGATCTAAAGAAAGATGCCATGTGTGCATCCAAAACCAAAATGGCCAAAAGAGCAGTCATTGTGGATAAAATCTCTTGCCTTCCTCTGTAAGGTTCCTGACCTCTATCAAGTGAGAATAGGAATCCTTTGGGTCAAATGACTTCTTCAAAGCCCAGCGGAGGCTAGCCAATAGGTGCTTGGGTTTTCTCATGACCCCAATGCACATAAAGAATCTAAACCCCACAGTCAGTAGGCCTCAAATTGGAGAAGCTGAGCAGTATTAATGGTAGGCCTTTTTGATCACTTCTGGTTCACAGAAGGGGTGTCCAGGCCACTCTGATTTTATGGAAATGACGAGCAAGAGTGCGTATTTTGGACACTGTCTTGTCCTGCGCTCCTCATAGAAACCTCCAGCTAGAGGTTATGATGAGTGTCTATATGGAAGAAGATGAGAGCCATGTGGGACTATTTTGGTTTTAATTGTGGTCATTTGTGTGGCAGTTGGAAGAGATGACTGGGTCCACCTGGGTTTGAACTCTGGTGTGAATCCCCTTAGAGACTGAGTTCTGGAAGTGACCTCAGAGAAGTATTGCCATGAATCGAGTTGGGATTTTAGGAAGCCATGCATGAGAGTCGCCCTTATAAACTTAGATCAAGGTCCAGGGTGGCTTTCCACAGAGCACTGGGAATCTCAGCCAAATAATCCCATGATTTTATTCTTAAATACTTGGCAGCCATACTTGAGAGTCAAAACACACATGGAACTCACATTGTAGACCTCAATAGGCCTGGCTTCATGTAACCTTTTGGCCACTCTATGGGAAGCGTTGCCTATGAAAGTTCTCCAGAGTTTCACTGAAATGAGCTTCCTCAACATTTAATGGTTCTTGAAAGCCACAGTGCCTCCCAACTACATCCTTGAAAAATGGCTAGATAAATACTTTGAAATTTTTGAAATTCCCATGACCAGGTGGCACTGGAGTATCTTTGGATGTCCTGCTGCTGATCATGAGTGTACCAGAGAGTGCCTTGATTGACTGGAATTTATAAAAATAATGTAGAACAGAGATGGTAGTAAGTTGGAGCCTGCTGAGTAGTGGGCCTAGAGCAGTGGTAGCCACGTGTGTGATAAAACATCTGTGGTGGGTCCATGTGATTAGCCCATTTGCTTCCAAATGGCTTGTGACTGACATGGTGCAGCCAGCAGACCCTTATTTGTAAAGGCATCTTTTTATTTGGAGAGCTTTCAAGGTAATAATCAGAATCAGGTTGATATGGTCAAGGGTGCAAGCTATGTGAGAAAGAAGCCTGGTTGTTTCATTCTCCTGCAGACCCTAACCCACCACACGTGACAGAACTCCCTCTAGCACTGTGTCCCAGTTGAACTTGTTGTTCAAAAAGCCCAGTGCAGCAGCAAGAACCAAAAGCCCCAGTGCAGCAGCAAGAACCACCACAAAAATTTGAGGAGGACCAAATGGCTTCACAGTCCACACGGGATGAAACTTAGCCTCCAGTGGCCACACTTTACCTACAAAGAGAGAATTCAGCACTGCTGCCTCAGGTTCATTTGAAAATAAGAATCCATGTTCTCCAGGTCATATAGATGCAGACCCAGCTTTGATGGTCTCACTACAAAAGAAGCTAAAACTCCTTAATACAACATATATTTCAAGTGCCCAGCTTCAGAGGCAGTTTCTCAAGAAGTCTTTAGGCCAGCAGAGCTCAATGTTTGTGGAGTGTTTACCATGTCCCTTACTTTTGGAAACTGCTCTACCACCTCCAAGGTTGTGAACTCCTGAGCATATTCCATTCCAGATTTGCATTCACAGATTTTCTAACTCTTCTCCTCTAATTGTGTCTTACCTGGGGTGAAGGTAATGTCAAGGCATTGTTGTGGATGAGAGTGGGAAGATTTTTGTGTAGCACATATTTGCATACACATTGGATTCATTTTCCAATTTCCCATTAAAAATACTGAATCCCTGACACTAACCCATACCCTACTAGACTCTGACTACTAATCCTAATATGATGGAGAAAAATAACCCAAACAGAATAGAAATACAAGCAGTACAGAGAAGGCATGGTGTATAGTTGGACTTGCCTTTTGCATTATGTAGGGTAGGTGTTATAAATCTAGATAATTTTTAATTGAAATAGTTATCCATGTGTTTTTAAAGTTAACAAATATGTGAATTTCTATCTCCCTTTCTCTGTAGCCTATTCAGCAAATGTATTTTTATATGCACATATAGAATCCTAGCTGGTATCACATGTACATACTTGTTTGGAGGCTGACGTGGCAGATAAAAATTATGAGAAGAGATAACTCCTCGTAAATGCTGTTGGATCTTAAAATTCAACCTATGGGTGATCTTCCTAGTTGAACAACATTATTCATAAATCCATGTTCAGTAAAATTAATATTTTTGGATCAGTGGACGATATATATTTCACCATGAATTTCGATTGGCATATATACTGCTACTCTTTAATGTCTGTGTGTGTTTTGTGTTTGTGTGTGTATATATATATATATATATATATATATATATATATATATATATATATATATACAATCTCCAGATTTTTTAAAATATAAAATATATGTGTCTTATTATACACTCCCTAAATACATTCATATTCATGTATGTGGATTTATAATCAAATTTTTACAAGATTATTCTCAGAAATATTCATCCCCCTGAAACACATATTTGTTTACTAGTACTGAAAACTAACTTCAATGAAAGGTGCATACAAATCCTAATATTTCTGCAGTAACTTACCCAGGTTAATATCAATGCAAGTAGATTCCTATGGGACATGATGTGTATTTTGACATTCATTTTTATTCAACACTGGTACAGTACTATTTTTTCAGTTTATGCACATCAAAGGATAAATGTTTCATCCAAAATTTCAAAATTTAAAACTTTTGATTCACTTTCAATCACTTCCTGCTTCAGAACACATGTATTCCTCCATGTTTCTTGACTGGTCTTTCATGAGACTTCTTTGCAAACACATTATTTCCGATTTGCATAATCAATTTGAAGCAAAACTCACACACTCTTCATGATCAACCGTAACACTAATATTACCATTAGATGTACAACTGGTTGTAATGAATGTATGTATGCCAATATCAATATAAGATTTCCTGTATATTTTCAGATATCAATTTATTCCAATTCCAATTTCTAATGTTGGGTCCAGTTATATTATTTATTCACAGTTTGGTCTATTCATTCATCATCTCTATATTCATCAAAACAGGGTACACCTATTTTTTTCCCCAATACTAATTTATAGGTTGTAAAAATATTGCTCCCCATAATGGTGGAAGAAATACTCATATCACCTGATCTACATATACATTTTTATCACAGTAATATTCTGGACACAAATGTAAAGGTAACACTTTTGATTGTACCAAAACCTAAATTGAACGTGAATATATATTACTAAAACCATCCATGTCCAGGTCGCCTAATGCTCTCAAATTTCAATCCTATTGGTGACTACATATTTGTTTCTTCTAATATCATATATTCAACCTCAACCCTGTTGAAAATGTCTAATCCTGTTACTCACTTTATACTTTGCCTGATTTCCTAATGTCTCTATTTTATATCTGCTTTCCTACATATTTTCCCCAGTTCATCATTGTGACTGACTCTTCATATGTGCTGATATTTTCATTCAGTCTCTAAACGAAACCCTATTGCTAAAGAACTATATTTCCAACTCAAAGACTCACTCTTCAACCTAAACCTACTATTTTCCTAATCCTACTGACTATCCCTTTTTGACTGGATGTTCTCTTCGACATTCAGGCATCTGAGGTACTAGGTTTTATTCCATTGTATGTAGATTTACCTGCGACCACATTGCAGAATGTAATTCAAAGCTAAATATCATAATCAAGGGCCCAATGCCCTTCCTGGCTTCAAATCTTACCTAGATTTCTCTTTTCATACTTATATTTCAAATACATATTCTTATAAATATTTCAGGTTCCCAATACCATTATTCATCCAGCAGAATGATTCCTAACACAAATAAAACATGTTGTTAACCATAACCATACACTGTTCCCTCAATCTAAATTTACAGAGGGAAGGGACAGAGTTGGTCTTACAGTAAAGAAATGTAGGGGGTCTTCCACCTACTGAGACCCTCAAAGTTCCATGCTGAAATGATCACTGGAGAATATATACGCAGCTATGAAGGACCTGAGAGAGCAAAAGTCATGTTCAATGGCAAACAACCTGGTCAGGATGAAGGTTTCTGTCTGAATCAGCCTCTCTATTCTTAATGTAGAGAAGATGGACCAAACCAGGCCTGTGTGGGTAGCTGTTCCCGGGTGCCTATGGTTGATATAAGATTCTAACTTGTGAAAGTGTCACAGGAATTAGGGACAGCCTCCTTTTCATGTGAGACTTGGAAGCCACTGGTTGGACAAAGTGATTGCCAAGGCAGTGACCTCATTCAGTTCCTGAAGGAAGTGACCTCACATCACTTCCTTAGTGAAGGAAATCTCAGAACTTGAGATTCATGAAGCCAGGCACCCAGAGTCAGTCCCAGTCCCAGTCCCAGTGGTCTCACTTGTTTGGATTTACCAAGGACAGAGTAAGTCTTTCTTGGTACCTATTGATGTGAGGATTGCAAAATGCCAGTAAAGCTCTGAAGAGGGGCCTTTCCTGAGAAAGCAGGTAGTGGCTCACCTCTGGGTCCTGACACCTTCACAGAGTTGGCCAAGGAGACCAGATCTGAGACATTTCAGGCCATTTAGGGGGAAAATAATATGGCCCACCAGTCAGAGGACACTCCGGATAGTAACAGACCTTCTTGGGGGAAGGAGCTGCCTTTGTGGGTGTTGGTTTGTGGTTTTGTCTCATTTTCTGAGAATAGGTAGGCAAGGCGCTTTATGTGCTGTGGAATGAACTGTTTATTGTAAGTCATTTGACAAGGCGAGTGTTTCTATGTCTGTTTACCTCACTGTGTCCGTGGTTGTACTCATTAGAAAAAAAGAATGCATCAATGGATGTGTCCTGTCTAGTAGAAATCTTCCCAGAATTCATCCTGCCCAATTTATGAATGGAGTTCAGATTGCCTTATCAATGGGTAACACCTGCAATCTTCCTAAGTTACAGTTTTCTTCCAGAATTCTGGCCCCTCTCCAGAATAGTCTCATGGTTTTGTCTCTAAGGTATGTACCACCTCCAAGCTCTGTGACATGGCCATGTACTGGATAGCTCAAGTGAATTGTGAGCATCTCAGAAAAATCAGAAATATGTGTGACCACTAAATCTCAGTGGAGAAACCCTGCTTTGGGCCTTTTTTTTTTAATTAATTTTTATTGTAGGTTGTTCAAAACATTACATAGTTCTTGATATATCATATTTCACACTTTGATTCAAGTGGGATATGCACTCCTTTTGCTTACCTATTATTCTGTTGCTATGAATGTCACGAAGTTCTTTGCCTCGGGCCACCAATTTGTGAAGCCTGAAGAAAACAGTTTTCAAATGGAAATGAATGGGCATCACCTAGGGCTCTTTGCTTAATTGCTTTGGAAAGGGGTGTGTCTGAATCAGCCTCTTGGCCCTGTGTGAGGCTGTGGCTTAGATTCTCAGCACCTGATGGATCTAAAGAAAGATCCCATGGATGCATACAGAACCAAAATAGCCAAAAGAGCTGTCATTGTGGATGAAGACTCTCGCCTTCCTTTCAAAGGTTCCTGACATCTATCAAGTGAGAATAGGGATCCTTTGGGTCAAGTGAGTTATTCAAAGCCCTGCAGAGGCTAGCCCATACGTGCTTGGGTGTTCTCATTACTCCAATTCACATAAAGAATCTAAACCCCACAGTCAGTAGGCCTCAAATTGGAGAAGCCAAGCAGTATTAATGGCAGACCTATTTGATCACTCCTCGTTCACAGTCAGGGTTTCCAGGCCACACTGATTTTAGGCAAATCGGGGGAAAGGTAGGTTATTTTGGACATTGTCTTGGTCTGTGTCCCTCATGGAAAACTCCATCCAGAGGTTATGATGAGGGTCTACATGGAAGAAGATAAGGGCCATGTGGGAGAATTTTGTTTTGAATTGTGGTAAGTTGTGTGGCAGTTGGAAGAGATGCCTGGGTTTACCTGGGCTTTAACTCTGGTGTGATTCCCCTTAGAGTCTGAGTTCTGGAACTGACCTCAGAGAAGCATTGTCATCAATTGTGTTTGAATTTTACTAGGCCATGCATGAGAGTTGCCCTTGGAACCTGAGATCTAGGCCCAGAGTGGCTTTCCACAGAGCACTGGGAATCTCAGCCAGGATATCACATGATTTTATTCTGAAAGACTTTGCAGCCACAGTTGAGTCAAAACACGCATGGACCTCACATTGTAGACCTCAATGGGCCTGGCTTCATGTGAACTTTTGGCTACTCTTTGGGAAGCCTATGCCTGTGAGTGTTCTCTAGAGCTTTCATTGAAATGAGCTTCCTCAACATTTAATGGTTCCTGACATGAATTGAAACCCTAAATCAGTCAAGCCTCCAACTCTCATCCTCTGACAAATGGCTTGATAAATACCATGAAATTTTTGAAATTCCCATGACCAGGTGGCACTGGA